>NW_007727848.1:121511-122916 GCF_000696425.1 Galeopterus variegatus | reverse complement strand
GCGCGGGCTCGTTCCCGCGGGACGGCCGCCGCGCCGAGCTGGCCGTCGTGGGCGGTCGCCCGCCGTCCCTGTGCGTCCCCGGGCCTGGCGCAACCGCCGCGGGAGCAGCAGCCGCTGCCGCGTGATGAGGCTGCGGACGTAGATGCACCTGCAGAAGAGGAGACGGTCAGACAGCCCGAGACGCCGCCGGGGAGCCCCGGACGCCAGACTGCTCATCGCTGCGGGAGGGGGCGGCTGGGAGGAGGGGCGCAGGCCTTCGATTCCTTTTGTTTTATTTGCAGTCCCTTTGCTTTGAATAAATGGACTTCTTCGGTAACAAGAGATTACATGAAAGCAGAGATTCTTCCAGTATTAATTTAGTTGGCCGGAAGCGGAGCAGGTTTTGTGAAAAGGTCTCAGGCAAACACGTGTTCGCGTTTGTATGATTACGGTATGATTAACTTCACAGTCTCTGTCGAGTCTTCTTATTCCTCCTGTTATCTATTTAGACTCAAATAGATATACTGATTTCTCCTCCTTGAGGAAAATCTCATTTCAGTTTTCTTCCATTTAGCAAACACCTAGCGCCAGAAATTACAAGATGATCAGGAAGAGATTAAAAAGATAGTTTCTGCCCTCCGGGGATTCCCAATTAGTGGACGAGAAAGGCGAGGATTACAGCATAGCACGATGTGGATACTTTTCTGGAACAAGCCAGGTACACGTTAATACTTGAGTAATGTAAAAAGTGGCATTGTCGAGAAACACACAGTACCAAGCACAGGAAAGGCTCTCTCTTCTGTGGCCTCTCAGTGGGGTGATGTGGGGAAGGCCTGACTTCCCACTGTGGTCCTGTCCTCCTGTCTGCCCCAACCCCACAAGGCTGTCATGTGCAACACAATCCACTGAGATGAGAGCATGACCATGAGAAATTAGTGTGGGAGGAAGTAAAAGTAAAGGAGTACTCAGCGCAGTGTCCTGAGACTTCAAGGACAAAATCGATATAAGAGGATGATTGTTGCAGCGTCAACCCTTGGTAGCTCCACTTTCCTTCCAGGGCCTCCCCACATCTGCCTCCATCTAGCCAGTTATTTCCTCTTCTCCATGGAAAAAGAAGTAGGCCTCTTCTGATGCCGGCTGGACTTCATTTGAGACAGCTCCAAAGCTCCCCGTTTATGAAGAACGAGTTGGTCAGCTAGTTAACTGCCTGACTTGCTAAGCAGATCATGGCACAGAAACATTCCCCCTCTCTTCTGTGTGTCCATCTGTCATAAGACATTAGGCTTACTGTGAGATATTTTCACACTGGTGCTTTGTTAAGGTCATAGGCAAGGCCACCCTCTATGAATAGGTGGGATTTCCCCTTAAGTATAGTATATACATACATATATATATATATATATATATATATATATATATATATATA
>NW_007727848.1:103391-121361 GCF_000696425.1 Galeopterus variegatus | reverse complement strand
ATATTTTTTTTTTTTTGCTAGTCTTTCAGCTGGCCTGTACAGACAGGAGTTAGAATCCCTGCCTCTCTCAGAGCCCCACCCTCTTGGTCCAGATGTGGACAGATTCATTTGTGTTTGAGGGGACATGTGTGGTTGGGAAAAGATAACCTCTGCCTCATGCAGGTAAGTCTTGAGCTAAGCTGCAAGGTGGTTATGTAGGGATTCCCTTAAGGGGAAGAATACATTATGCTTTTGAAACCATGTCATCTATGCACGTGTTATCTTCATATGTTTTCATTTTTGTTTTGAGCCTTTGGTAAAGTCTTGTTTTAATGATTTGAGACCTTTCCCACCCACATCACAGGAGTTAAGCCCCTCTGGGGTCAGAGCATTAAAGGAAAGAGAGCTGTGCCCAGTCTGCAGTCACAGGGGGGCAGCAGTGGAAATTAATGAGCATGCCCCATAAGAGAGCAGATCTTGGGGAGCAGGAGGAGTTGGAGGCACAGGGTCCAGCTACTCACCCCATGTGGTGACTCCCCATCCATTTTCATGTTTGGAGGCTCTGTCCTGGTTATTTAAAGGATAAAGTGGGTTCCGTTAAACTATCCAGCTAAGAAGCTGTCCTGTTAGCATAGGCCATAAATTGTTCTATTCTTAAAAAGACCCAGTGGTCCACCCACAAAAAGGATATAAAAAATTGAGGGCTCCATGCCTAGGTATACATCCAACAGAAATGAAAACATGTCAACATAGAAACTTGTAATCGTTGTTCATAGCAGCATTATTCATAGTAGCCAAAAAGTGTAAACAACCACAGATTTCCTCAACTGATGAACAGAAGAATAAAATGTGGTGTATCTATACAAAAGAGTGTCATTCAGCAGTAAAACGGAATGAAATATCGATACATGCTGTAACGTGGATGAACCTGGAAATCATACTAATGAGGAAAACTAGGCAGAAAAGGACAGATATTTTCTGATCTCATTCATATATAATGTCCAAAATAAGCTATAGAGACAGAAAGCAGATTAGTGGTTTCCAGGGGCTGGGAGGAGGAAGAGATGGGGAAGAACTACTTAAATAGGTAAGGGGATTCTTTTAGGGGTGATGAAAATGTTCTGGAACTGGATAGTGGTTGCATAACATTGTGAATGAAGTAAATGTCACTGAATTGTATTAAAATGGTAAATTTTATGTCTATTTTCCCACACAAAAAATGAAGTATCGATACATGCTATAACATGGATGAACCTTAAAAACATTGTGTTAAGGGCCAGCCTGGTGGTTAAGGGCCAGCCGAGGGTTCGGATCCCACATACAGACCGGCCGCTCACTGGCTGAGCGAGGTGCGGGCGCGACACTGAGGGTTGCGATCCGTTGCCGGTCACGAAAAAAGACAAAAAAAGGAAAAAAAACAAAACAACAACAACAACAACAAAAAAAAAACATTGTGTTAAATAGAAGAAGGCAGTCACAGAAGATCACATATTGTACAATTCCATTTGTGTGTTATAAATAAAATCTGCTCTGACCAGGTCAGCTAAATTGTAGTTCCTTGGGAAATCAGGATGAGTCTGTAGTCATGTCTCATGTCTCGATCCTGTTGCCGGTCCCGGTCCAGTACGGGCGCGACACTGAGGGTTGCGATCCGTTGCCGGTCACGAAAAAAGACAAAAAAAGGAAAAAAAACAAAACAACAACAACAACAACAAAAAAAAAACATTGTGTTAAATAGAAGAAGGCAGTCACAGAAGATCACATATTGTACAATTCCATTTGTGTGTTATAAATAAAATCTGCTCTGACCAGGTCAGCTAAATTGTAGTTCCTTGGGAAATCAGGATGAGTCTGTAGTCATGTCTCATGTCTTGCAAAATGTTATCATAAAACCATTTTAACTTAGAAGCAGACATACTGGCACCAGAAAAGTAATAAAATAATCTAGAATGCCACCTATAACCCTTACACTAGGTCCCTACATGGAGGATGTAACTAGTAACAATCCCAAATCTATACGTCAGGTGCAAAAGAGAAAAACTGGTCTAATGATTGGGGGCTGTCCTCTTCTCTCTCTCCTTTGATTCTCCCCCCTTCTTGTGGTTATAAAATGCTAAGTCCTGCTGGCCCTCTCTGGAGGGTGTTTCTCAGGGTGACCTGACCTGTGTGTTTCCCCAGTTGCAATTGTCATATTGGCTCAATAAATCCTATGCCTTATATGTTCGGCCTCAGTTTCTTTTAGGTCAACATATAAAATATCCAGAATAGGCTAATCTATTGACAGAAAGATTAGTCATTGTCTGGGGCTGAGGGGAGAGGGGATTAGAGACCTATGGTGAGGAGGTATTGAGTTTCTTTTTGTGGTGATGAAATGTTCTAAAATTGATTGTGGTGATAGTTACACAACTCTGGATGCACTAAAAATCATTGAATTGTGTATTTTAAATGAATGAATTCCATCTCAATAAAGCTGTTACACACACACAAATATTGTGAGACTAATAGCCGATACCTAGGTAGCAGAGTATTATGATCCAACTCTCCAACAATATAGGTAGAAGAAATGACTGTTCTAACTTGTACTTGATAAGGTAGAGACTCAAAACAATGGGGCTCAATGTTGAGACACAGATTTATTACTACTGACCAAAAGCAAGGCTTTGGGAGTGGGCGTTGGATGGCTTCACTCAAATGTGCTCTTACTTGGTCACCATAAAACTGTAGGGACAAAGGAAACTTTCCTCCTTCTGAAGATTCAGTCATTTGAGTCTATAAAACAAACTGACAATAGACTGACAGGAGAAAAGGCATATAAAATGTAGGTAGCAAGTGGAACTGCATTCTAATTCTTAGAATGAGTAAAGACGAGGTCAGTGTGTTTGTTGGCATAATTGTGTGAGTACATAACACACCTCTGACTTTATACTTTACCTGTGCAGCACATTTTGTAAAACATGAGCATTGTGCAAAATATATGAGGGTCTTAAAATTGTTCCTAAAGCTCTCTCTTTATTCTTTGATATTCAAAATTTTCTCTTTACTGCCTACTTTATCATTATCCTTTTTTTGTCAATTTTCTCTTCTTCAAGCAAAGGCTTTGGTTTATGTCACTATTTGCGTTTCCATCAGTGAACACTATTTCTTTAGGCAATTCAAAACCAGCAGCAGACATCTGGTGGGGTTGTTGGATGCACAGGAGTTTTGGGAGCAAGGGTTGAACACGGGGACAGGTGCAAGGCGTGTAACCATGATGGCTAGGTACCGTGGTGATCCTGGGTTTTGAGGAGCACCTGGGCTCCACTTCCAGCACCTGCTAGAAGCAAACCTCCTGTGTACAGTGCTGACCAGAGCTGTGTGCACTACCTCCTGGGTGGACCTTTCCTTTCGACTCTTTCCTCTCGTCTTCCATTCCCCTGTGGGGCTCTTCTTCCTGGCAGTTTGTCTGAGAATACAGATCAACCTGCAAAATCGAATTTCCAGGACATCACCCTGAGCGAGACTTTGCTGATTTTTCTCTTTGCCAGCACCATCTTACACCTTATGGACAAGAACAACCTTGGCTAAATATTTCTTCTTTTCTTAATGGAGATGTAAAAGCTAAAAAAACATTTTTTTTCTTTTTCCACCTAGATAAAAGTTCTTCAGGTATCAGCTCATGAATACACATAAATTTTTTCATATCTGCACAAAGTCATTATAGACTTTGATTTTGTATTCCCATGGAGAGCCTAGGAAAAATTTTCCTGACTTACTTCACTTAACATAATGTCCTTCAGCTGATCGATGTTGCAGCAAATGACAGGATTTTATTTTTTTATGGCCAAATAGTATTCCATTGTGTATGTAAACCACATTTTCTTTATCCATTCATCTGTTGCTAGACACGAGTTGATTACATATCTTGGCTATTGTGAATATTGCTGCAATAAACATGGGAGTGCAAATATCTCTTCGATATACTGATTTCCTTTCCTTTGGATACACCCAATAGTGAGATTGCTGGATCATATCATGGTTCTGTTTTTAATTGTGTGAGGAACCTCCATACTGTTTTCCATAATAGCTGTACTAATTTACATTCCCACCAACAGTGTAGGAGAGTTCAGTTCCCCTTTCCCTGAATCCTCACCAGCATTTGTTATTTTCTATCTTTTTGATACTAGCCATTCCATCTGGGGTGAGATGATATCTCATTGTGGTTTTGATTGCATTTCCCTGATGATTAGTGATGTTGAGCATTTTTTCATGTATCTGTTGGCCATTTGTATGTCTTCTTTTGGGAAATGTCTATTCAGCAAATTTGCCCTTATTTTTTATTGAATTATTTGGTTTTTGCTATTGAGTTGTTTGAATTCCTGTATATTCTGGATATTAATCCCTTGTTGGATGCATATTTTGCAAATATTTTCTCCCATTCTGCATGTTGTCTCTTCACTCTGTTGATTGTTTCCTTTTTTTGTAAAGAAGCTTTTTACTTTGATATAGTCCCATTTGTCTATTTTTGCTTTTGTTGCTTGTGCTTTTGAGGTCCTCTTCATCGAGTCTTTGGTCAGCCCAATGTCCTGAAGTGTTTGCTTCTAGTAGTTTCATTTTGGGTCTTACATTAAAGGCTTTAATCCATTTTGAGTTGATTTGGGTATATGGTGAGAGAAAGGGATCTAGTTTCATTTTTTTTTGTATATGGATGTCCAGTTTTTCCAGTACCATTTATTGAGGAGACTGTTCCTTCCCCAACAAATATTTCCAGTGCCTTTGTCAAAGATCAGTTGGCTGTAAATACATAACTTTTTTTCTGGATTCTCTATTCTGTTCCATTGATCTGTGTGTCTGTTTTTATGCCAGTACCATGCTGTTTTGGTTACTATAGCTTTGTAGTACATTTTGAACTTAGGTAGTATGATGTCTCCCATTTTGTTCTTTTTGTTCAGGATTGCTTTGGCTATTTAGGGTCTTTTGTGGTTTCATACAACTTTAGGATTGTTTTCTTCTATTTCTGTGAAGAATGTTTTTGGTATTTTGATAGGGATTGTACTGAATCTGTAGATCACTTTTCAGAATATGCATGAATATGGGATGTCTTTCCATTTCTTTGGGTTCTTTCTTTTCCTTGATTTCTTTCTTTCATCAGTGTGGGGTACTGAGTGGCAAGCTGAGTCCTTGCCATTCTAGGGGAGCCAACAAGTCTGGCATCCATTTTGCCTACTTCCCCCTTCTCCCTTTCTTTGAGATCTGACCTTTGGTTGAACCCAGGACCCTGAGAGTTTTGTAAGTAAGGAACTTATGTTCTTGCTTTGTAAATGAGGAAGGTATGCTCTTGTTTTGTTGATGTAGTTAGTCAGGAACCTTTAAGTGCTGTGGCCGCTGAAAATGTTCTGTTCTATAAATAGTTTGATACCAGACATAACTGATTTAATTAGTATGGTTTGTTAATTTCACTGGCTTATAAAAAGGAACTAAAAATAAACTAGGATGCCTAGCAGGTCAGCAGCCTGCAAGGTCATCCTGATCCCATAAAATAAATCATGTCTTTCTTCATTTCCCACCGTCTCCCCTCAGGGTACTGGTCGACAGTACATAAGTGTTTTATAGTTTTCCTTGTAGAGATCTTTCACCTCCTTGGTTAAATTAATTCCCAGGGTTTTTATTATTGTTCTCTCTCTCTCTCTCTCTCTCTCTCTCTCTCTCTCTCTCTCTCTCTCTTTATTTTTATTTTTGTAGCTATTGTAAATGGAATTGCTTTCTTGATTTCTTTTTCCTCTTGCTCATTATTGGTATACAGAAACAGTACTGATTTTGTATGTTGATTTTGTATCCTGCAAATTTACTGAATTTGTTTATTAGTTTTAAGAGTTCTTTAGTGAACCTTTCAGAGTTTCTCGTATATAAGATCATGCTGTCTACAAACAGAGATAATTTGACTTCTCAATTTTGATGCTCTTTGTTTACTTCTCTTGCCTAATTGCTCTGGCTAGGAATATTATTATATTTTTTAAAACAACTGGTACATTTTTCAAGAAAAAAGTAGATGGTTCCCAATTGGAAAATCTACACAATTAATGAGTGTGGGTTGATTAAGAAAATGTGCAGCTATAATTTCTATAAACTGTGCCTATTATTTTACCCTGAAGTTTGCATACAATGTCACATGACAGCTTTACTTTGTAAATGCCTATGTGTATATGTTATCCTGGAGAGAAATCATGAGAGAAAAGAGAAGGGCAACAGCCAGGAGCCGATTTCTTGGAGTAGTTCTTTCCTGTTAACTGTGGCAAAGCTAAACATACAGGAGCCTCTGCCAGAGGATATCTACTAGCTAGCACCTTCTTAGGTTGAAATGTTATGTATCAGAGTTAGCATTAAATAATAAAAATTACCATCAAGGGAAATTCTCCCTGATCCCAAGGATCAGGAATTCTCCTGTATGTACTCTATGCTTAAAATAACACAACTTTCCCCCTACTCCAAGTTGTTTATCTTGAAAAAATTTCCTCTTCACCCAGCTAGTGTTATGCTTTGTGAATCAGGTTCAGAGGAAAATAGTATTTGGAAATATTTTATTCTCAGGTCTGACCTTCTTGGCTCAAACCCAGTGGCAGATCCAGGACAGATGTCCTGTTGGTCCCTAGCCAGTGACTTCCTAGCTGTCCATCTGTGAACTCTCACATCCTGGCTTAGCTGAGGATCACCTGACATTTGTTTTTGCAGTACAACTTTGTTTTATTTATTTTTTTTATTTCCTTTTTGTATTTTTTTACTGACCGGTAACTGGATCGCAACCCTCGGTGTCGCGCCCGTACCAGGGACTGGCAACGGGATCGCAACCCTCGGTGTCGCGCCCGTACCAGGGACTGGCAACGGGATCGCAACCCTCAGCGTTGCACCCGCCCCGCGCTCAGCCAGTGAGCGGAACCGGTCTCCACATGGGATCCGAACCCTCGGTGGGAGGGCCGCCGCGCTCCCAAGTGGCGCACTCTCCAGTGCAACACTGGACTGGCAGCAGTACAACTTTGGATGAAGGAAAACACTGCTGTTTTATAGTAAATTTGTAAATGACTTGGAGTTTCATATGTAACTGTTTTTTCTTGGCCTCCAGTCTAAGAAAAGCCAATAGAGAAAAGAAGAATGAACCTTCCTCTTGGTAACAAAACCAAAAATTATTGTAATCTCAGGCCTCTCCTTCTGCCACTTTTTCTCCTGGTAAAGCAAGAGGAGATGGAGCTGGTTTTGGAGGTACAGGACCCACAAACTGTCTTGTTGCCCAAAGAGTGTTTTAGCATTTTTAGGTGTCAACCCATTATGGGTCTCTGGAATGTGCTGTGTGCACCGTTTGGAACCAGAGTCTACTTTCTGCCGTGGGTGCTGAGTTACCGCTGCTGCCCACACCAGTGCCCCGTGGAGAGTGCACCTAGCAAAGCATCAGTGCCAGAACATTCCAGTAGTATTTCCATGCTAGACAATCTGATCAGAGCTCTGCTCAGCTACTGCACAAATGCTAAGTCATCATGGCCTCATTTCCCTCAGAAATATCTCATATTTGAGATTTCCGAAGAGTGCAGTTTCCACATTAGTTAATACAGTAGAGTCAGATGAGTCCCAGGGACAAGAGAGTGCCAAGTGTGGTTTCCTCAGCATGCCAAGTGCCAATCTGTTTATTCCATTACTGTTGTCATGCTGTTTGCCAATAATGGCAGAAAATGTTATGTTCTGCTGAGCAGTTTTGATCCATATTGGTGGGCAGTTTTGATCCATAAGATGTGTTCAAGTGATATTACTGTAGGTGCCTACAAGGTGCAATGCTGGGGCTGCTTAAAACACAAGTCAAGGGCCGGCCCCGTGGCGCACTCAGGAGAGTGCAGCGCTTGGGAGTGCAGTGGCGCTCCCAGCGCGGGTTCAGATCCTATATAGGGATGACCAGTGCGCTCACTCTCTGAGCGCGGTGCGGGTGACACCAAGCCAAGGGTTGCGATCCCCTTACTGGTCACCAAAAACAAACAAACAAACAAACAAAACAAAAAAAAAACACAAGTCAAAATGCAAGTTTCATGGTGTCACTAAGGAATGAACCACTGGAGAAATGAGTTGGCATAAAATCAGAAATACAGAATCACTGGAAGTGGTTTAACTTCTGAGAGAAACTCTTGCATACAACTGGTGAGGAAGTGACCAGCAATTGTATGGGTATAACTGGAAGGAGCTACAGGAAGTGTTCCATGCCTGTAGGGGACGTGAAGTGAAGGCAGCAGGAGAGATGTGCCTGGGTCCTGGTGGCCAGGTGGTGTTCATGGCACTGGGTCAGGAAGTGCTGGATTAGGAAGCTCTCTCACTTCCAGCAGAACAGCCCTTGGCTTGAAAGGACAAAGCAGCAGTCACAGCGTGTCTGTTGTTCTGAAACTCCAGCTATGCCATGTCACTGCTCCCTGCTGCCCAGCTGGCCCCTGGGGTTGGTGTTCCTCTCATTAGCTTGGTTTCAGCCCCTGCAGCATCCTTCTCGACTGTTCTATAGGCTGGTGACCTTCCTCCCTTCCCTTTTCTCTTTCAATCTGCCTTAAAAGGATTTTGAAAAACTCTCAAAAGTTGACATATAATAATGTTTTCAATTTAGGCTTTAATAGTTACAAAGGGGGGAATTTACTACATAGTGTAAATATTGACATGATCCATGGATCCTAATCCATGAGTGTAATAAGGGTGCTGTTCATTTCTTTCCCCTATACTCTCTTCCCTCACTCCCAACTGCTCAACAACATCTTAGAATGTAAAAAAATTATTAATAAAATTACATTTTCTTTAAAAAAATTAATAAGTGTGTTGTTAATCTTTCAATTATATGGTAGTTTTGCTTTTGTTATTTATTTCTAACTTATTTACATTGTAGTCAAAGAATGTGGTCAATATGATACTGATGAAGTGATGATATGGATTTGACATCCTGCTCCAAAGTAAGGAATCTGTGCAAGCTCCTGAAATTGTTGATGTACCAATTAATGTATAACCCTCTGACTTTAAGTGAAAAGCTGAGCTGCTTTTGAGAGTAACTGAGGTATGAAGTTTACTGCCTGTTCTGCATGTGGACAGTTTTATCCTATATGTGGTAACCTGGAGCCGATAATTATAACTTTTGTATTTTACCCATCAATAAAGACAGGACAGCTCCAGGATGAGGAGTCCCCCTCCTCTTTCCAAAATCTCCTATAAAATACTTCCAGCCTGTAACAGCCTTTGGACCACTCTCCAACCCTGTTGGTCTGTGTTTCTCAGGTCAATCTTCAAGCTTGGCATTCAATAAACCTTTAGAAAATTATTTCTGTCTGGACAGGCAAGATTTCAGTCCACAATGCCAGTCCTTTGAAATCTGTTGAGATTTGCTTTCTGACTTTACATACAGTCAATTTTCTTAAGTGTTACAAATGTTGTTGTAAAAAGTGTATTTTCAGGCAAATCCATAGAGACAGAAAGTAGATTATTGATCCATTGCAGGGGCTGGGGGTAGGGAAGAGTCGAGAATGAGTGCTAATGGACATTGGGTTTCTTTGGGGTATTATAAAAACGTTCTGAAATTATATGGCAATGGTTGCACAATTTTGTGAATATACTAAAAACTACTAAATTGTACACTTTAAAAAGGGTGAGGGGCATTGTGGGATTGCTGGATGGCCCAGACACAGAGAAGAGAGGAGTAGCAGGCCACTGGATAAGCTTCAAAAATGATGCCCGCACCAGTTATCTTGTTGAGAGAGGGGACTGATAGCTCCCAAGGAATCCCCCAGCTTGTGAGTAACATCACAGCCTTCCAGGTGATTGCTGAGGCTGTAAGAACCACCCTGGGTCCCTGTGGTATGGACAGGCTGATTGTGGATGGCCAAGGCAAAGCAACAATTTCTAATGACAGGGCTACAATTCTGAAACTCCTTGATGTTGTCCATCTGCAGCAGAGACTTTAATGGACATTGCCAAAACCCAGATGCTGAGGTCAGTGACAGCATCGCCTCAGTGACTCCACTGGCTGCAGAGCTTCTGACACAGGTGAAACCATACGTGGAGGAAGGCTTGCACCCCCAGATCAACATCTGAGCTCTCCGCACAGCTACCCAGTTGGCAGTTTACAATATCAAAGAGGTCGTTGTGGCCATGAAGAAGGCAGATAAAGTGGAGCAGAGAAAGCTGCTGGAGAAGTGTGCCCCGACGGCTCCAAGCTCGAGCTGATCTCCCAGCAGAAAGCCTTCTTCACTGAGGTGGTGGTACTTGTTGAACCTGAGTGACACATCCACGTGGGTTCAGCATGTGATTCTACTTTGTGAATGCTTAGACTTTTTAATAACACTTGTTTAAAAAATAAAAAAACATTTGTTAGGAGACTTACTACTGCTCTTTGGCCTAATCTTAAGCATCCCCAGTACTTCTGTTTCTCCATTATTAAAAGAAAGACAATATTTGTGTCCACTTACCATCCATCACTGTGGTAAGCCATGACAATTACTCAGTAGCTAAGGTCCTGTAGGAGCTCTGAGCTGTCTGCTGTAGGCCAGCCCCTTTGTCTCTGTGCTCATTCCGACCTTTCCAATAGGGACTAGTGAGGAGGTCCTCTGAACTGCACCCCACAACAATCCTCATGGCAGAGTCTGGATTGGGCGTAAGTGGGCACACAGCTCTGGTGACATGCCATGTCTGCTCTTCATGGGGACTGCCAGTCCTGCTTTTCATGTTCCCGACTCTCTCCCTTTCAGCAAGTCTAGTTAGAATTGAGACTTGCAATGATATCTTTTTGGGTGCAGGTGGCACATCCTATGCTGGGGTTCAGCCAGATTCTAAACTTTGAGAGGGCCAAGGTTGGGAGCAGGCCAGCTGGGGGTGGGGCTGCTTAGCACTGTTGTTTTGTGGGACAGCGGGTACATTAAAATGGCACTGCTTTCAACCTCTCTCAATTGTTTTCACACTTCTCCAAAGTCTTCATGATAGTCTACACTGCAGTCATGATGACATATAACTTTTAAAAAGATGCCACTGTCCCTTGCTCCACCTCTGGCTTGTATGGCATTAACTCAGGAGGCTGGTTCTGCACCACATTTAGCATTTCTGACAGATACGTGGGCTTTTGAAGGACAGCTCCTCTTGACCTACTGGAAACCCATCCTTAAGGATCAGAATGAGTGAGGCAAGTGTGTGGGAAGTGAAAGGTTTGACTTTTTCCCTAGGATTACAGAACAGGAGGTAAGGGGAGAGGCTGCCAGGAGAGACTTAACCTCCCTGCTCCTTGCCATGTCTGTAGTAAGGTCAACTCCAGCTTTATGAAGGGAAAATAGATGCTCTGAGGACAGAGGCCCCAGGGATGGAAGGAACTCAGTGCGAGCTGTCTGAGGGTGTTAGCTGTCTCTCAGAATAGGAACACTCTCACTTCCTGCCTGGGTCACCACTCCAGCAGCCTGAGAAGAGAACCTTTGTCATTGAGGACCATCTTTCCTTCAGTAATAAAGAATAAATGAGCCAAAATTGAATACAACTTTAATAAGCCACTTCAAATTCTCTATGAAACAAGGAAGAACCTATGAAATAAATGAAGAAATGCATTTAAAACATCCCTCTCAGGAGGCTGAAGGCCAAATTTCAGACCGTTCCATTCGAGAATTGCCAGATTTAGTAAATAATAATACAGGATGCCCAGTTAAATTTGAACTTCTTATACACAATGGGTAATATTTAATGTAGGTATGTTTCATGCAATACTTGGAACATTTATATCAAAAATTTGTTTGCTGTTTATCTAATATTAAAACTTAACTGGGTAATATGTACGTTATGTGGCAACTCTTCTCCATATGTAACTTTTCAGCTTTTTCAACTTTTCAATTAGTCATGACCAAGAGACAAGACAGACATTGTTTCCTCCATACATAATCTTTTGGATGGATGAAAGGGATGGGATGTCCTTCTGGTTAGTAATGGGGGAGAGCAAGCTGCATTTTTCTTCTTAGAAGTTTTATAAATAAGTTTTCAAATGGACCCATTCCACCTCCGTTTTGCATGTGCTGCCAACATGCACCATTTTGTGACATCTCTGGTTCCTGGAAGCGCAGTGAGCCATGTCTGCAGTGCAAGGGTTCTCAGAGCTTCAGAAGAGCATTGGTGCCACTGAGCTTGCAGCTGTTTCTTGGAGGTCTTAAGAGGTACTATAAACTCCTCATACCTAAAATGAAACTCATTATCTTTTCCTTCAAATCTGGACTTCCAGGTTTTCTACCAGTGGGTGGCCATGCCATCCATCCATTCCTCAAGGTAGAATCACTAGCCCCATGCCCTCCATCCCTTTCCGATGCATTTCTCTTTTGACTCCAGCTCTGGGATACATTTAGAATCTGTTCACATCTCTTTGCCTCTCTTGTCACTACTTTAGTCTAAACCAGCTGGGGACAATTTTGCCCACAAGGGACACTTGGCAATGTCTGGACACATTTTGGGTTGTCATGATTGGGCAGGGAGCTACTGACATCCAGCAGGCAGAGGCCAGGGATGCCAAACATCCACAATGCACAGGACAGTCCCAGGACAAAGACTGGCCGGGACCAAAATGTCAGTATTGTGGCTGAGAAACAGCGCTGTAAACCACCACGTCTTGCCTGCTCCAGAGAATGAGCCTGATAACCCACTTGCTGCACCTGTTCCTGCCAGTCCTCTGACCTTTCTTCCCACTTTAACATGCTGGCCTTTACACATGCTAATTGATCATATCCCCACTCTGCTTAAAGTACCCAATGATTTTAGATAAATCTCAGAATCCTAACATGGCTCACCAGCCCTTCATGGTGTGACTTTTGCCAGGTCATGGTCCTGCCCGGCCCCTCCCCTTGCTGCCTGTGTGCTGGGAGGTCTGCTGCCACCTGTCCCGTTTCATCCCCGGAAGCCATAGCTTTTCCTGCGTTAGGTCCTTGGTACTCCTATTCCATTTGCCTAGAAGGCTCTCCCTTTTTCCTTACTTCCTTCACCCAACTCCTCTAACTCCTGCAGATTTCCTCTCAAATATCTCTCACTGGGGAGGCCTTTCCTCACTTTGCAGACCAGCTGTGTAACTGGTTGTTGGAAGTCTGACTCTTCTGCTAAAACATCAGCTCTGCAAGGGTAGGGATGCACCCCAGAGCCTCCCGTGGACTTGCAACTTCATTTGGCCCCTGAAATGAATACCAGCAAATGAATGAACCTACCTGCTACCACTTCCGGCACATACTTGATGAATCCCTGACCACGTGAATGTCCTTGAGTCTGTTTTCTTCAATGTGCTAGGCTTTAGGAACCTGTGTGTGGTTCCTGTGCAGCAATCCAGGTCAAAGACGCCATGCTCTTCTGAGAGGTGCTTCTTCACTTCCCTTCAATTTCAGGTTTATTTGTAGTGACAAGTGAAAGTGCTAAAACTGCTTCTTCACTTCCAGATTGCAGCTGGTGATCCTCTAAGGCTCTAACTTTAGATAGTAAATTTAGATACTCCCTGACTCATGAGAAATAACTGTTTTTATCCATAGTTCACTTTCCCATTCCATTTACACTTGGTTTACTGGACAGTTTTATTCTTAAGCATTCTTGGTGGTATATCCAAACAATCTTGTTTAATAGATTCCCTGGTTTCTTGAAGCCAACAAAGAACAGCAGCCAAGAAATCACAGTTGGCTTGACTTCTGAGCCCTAATTTAAAAGGAGGACACACGAAGCATGAAAGGAGGGTGAAGAACTGTCACAGGCATGGAGGAACCGTGTCTGGCTAGGGCCCCAGATGTGCTAAGGAAGGAAGAAAACCAGTCTGAGTATTCAAGGCAGGAAATGTTTAGTGTGTCAGTGGGACTCGACAGAAGGTGTGGAAAAGGCCGTTAACTCTACCCAAGTTAGCTAACATCTTGAGACCTCAGTGTCTCCACCTGTAGAATGGGGGTAACAACAGCACCTACCACATGGGGTTCTCATGAGAATGAAAGGAGCTAAGAGCACCTGGCACACGGCAGGCGCTGTGCAGGCCTCTGCCATTACTCTCAATTCACATTTTGTATCTTAAGTCTCATTTGGGGGAGCTTCAGCTTCAGACTAGGAAGATTATCACCAGAAGGAGGAAACTGAGCCAAGGATAAGTGAGGAAACCCAAAACCAGGAATCACAAACTCCAGACCAAGAAAGGCCAGGAAGTCAAGACAAGTGAGTCAGGGGGCCAGGCAGAAGCCTCCCAAATAGAAGTGCATCCTGCCCCGAGGGGCGCAGCAGCCGGGCCCCAGGTCCCAACATCTCCAGTGAGAATGTGGGCCCAGGAGCATCACAGCTACCAAATTTTCAAGAGAAGCTGGAAATCCTGATTATATATGAGGTCCTCGGTGTTCAATGTTGGCAACTAATTCAAAGTTTTTAGAACCTGTTTGAGACAAAAAATATGGCCAACAGTCAGGGGATGGCCAAGGCTTGCTGCTTCGTGACCTCCACTGACAGGTTATCTGGTTGCTGTGTAGGTCTGGCCCAAAGGAATTTCAGACACTGAGCAGCCGAACTCACCAATGATGACTTCCAAGAGTCACAGGTATTTGGAGTGTGTAAGAAGACCAATGATGAACAAGTGTTTCCCTTGATGGGGAGGAGGTCCATCTGACACAGTGCAGAGTGCTGGCTTGTAGAATAGTGTAGCAAACAAATTACTTGCCTACGCTTAGAAAAGCAAGTGACTAGATTTTGGCACTGAGTTCAAGTAAAAACTATGCTCAAGTGGCTTCATTTCCTTTATTGATCCAGTTATAAGACTGAGATGTTGGTAGAGTGGGCAACATCGATACTGAAATTCAGAAAAGCATTTCATCGTTTTTGCTGTTGTTTTTACATTATCCCTTTGTAAGAGGGGGAAATACAGGTTAAATAATGCCTTGAGGCATTGCGTTTGAGCACAGATGTCTAAGCAGATGTCTTCCTAAAAGGGTATGTTACAGCCCAAGGCACATCAGGAAAAACACTGCAGAGGAAATTGCTCTCGGGAAAATCAGATTTTAAAGAAAAACATATAGAAGGGAAGTTTAGACTGAGGAGGATGGGAGTGGTGTGACTTCCAGCTGTGTGTGCTGAGGCCTGTCCTCCACTGGGTCTTCTTCCTCCCTGCTGCTGGGGACTTCGACAATAGCTGGTGTCAGTCCCCGGTTCATTTGCCAGCATCTGCTTTCCCTGTTACGGCAGCCACCGCCTGCTGGACCCACCTGGCACCGCTGCCTGTCCTCCCCTCCTCCAGCGAGCTCATCAGCAAGCTGTCACTTGACACAGAGCAGCGCTGAGCCTGTGCCCAGCCCCCACTTGCCAGGACTGGGTTTCTTCTGTGCTTCCTGTCTTGCACTTGCTAGCTCTCCTTCTAGGGATTAAGTCCTTTCTTTCTCCGTTTCAAACCCCTGTAGTCCTTGGGAGAGCTCTCCTGGACCCTGGCTTCTTGCCTGTCAGATTTTTGGTTTCTTCCTCAACTCCTTGCCACCCCCCATAGGATTCCATCATCTTCTTTTGGAAACACTAGGGCCATCTGTGACCAAATTCATGTATGAATTGGTCATGTCCTTTGGGTAGTGCATCTTGCTCGTCCTCCAGGCTCAGCATGCCTCTGGGCCCCACCCATCCTTGTAGTAAGGGTGGAGTCAGCCCTGGCTCCCTCTCAGACACCACCTGCTCCAGGGTGCTCTAAAGTAGCACCACACCTCATATGCCAGAGGCACGGTTGTCACATGTGTAGGTTACACTAAGCTGTGGGACACATCAGGATTCAGAAAGAGCTTGACAAGTAGAAGTAAGCAGGAAAAGTCCTGATCTCGATCCATATATCCACTTGCTCAAATGCAGAATGAAGAAAAAGTAGCTTTGTGGCATATCTTGTTAGAGGTATGGATTTTAGTGCATTTATTAAAAAGTTGTCTCAGTGTGAGTCACCAGTTCATGAAGTAACTGCCAAAAAAAAGCTGGAATGAGCTCAGACTGCATTAATACAAGTATAGGAGTCAGAAGGCGGAAAGTGATAGCTCCACTTGACTCTGCACTGGTTAGCCATTTCTGGAATTATTATTTCTGAAAGCCACATGTTTATCAAACTATAAATAATCTGGAACACAAAAGCAAGAGTCAGGTTGATGATGAGACTAAAAATGTGCCAAAATGAGAATTTACTGGAGAATAGAGAACGTTTAGCCTAGAGAAGGGAAGGTTTGGGAATATGAATGTCTTCAGTGCATGGAGGGCTATTATATGGAGGACTCGTTTGTAAGATCCTAAGGGGTTTACACTAAGACAATTGGGCTGGAGCTTTAAGGAAGAACTATCCCAAAATCAAACTGGCCCAGAATGAAATTGGCTGCTTTGGCAGGTAGAGAGTTCCCCAGTCATGGGAGGCTTTCAAACACAGGCCAGATGACCACTTGGTTGGGATGTGGTAAAAACAAGTTAATCATCAGTGGGATTTTGGGTTATGTGACCTTTACAGTCCCTTCCAAACTCAGCCATTTGGGAGTATGTCTTTTAAAGCCAGACCTTCATTAAAAGAGAAGAAATGTGCAAAGGTACGAATATTTAATGAATCTTTAACTATACATGGATACTTCAAATACACGGTTTCATTTATTGGGCATAACAATCCCATGGTAAGGATATTCCCACTTTCAGAGGAGGATATTGTGGTTAAAGACATTAAATATTTTGCTTAAGATCATACAGATTAAAAAAAAGGTGGGATCTGAGATTAGCTTAGGTCAGAAGGACTCAGAAAGCTTATAGTTATTCTATGGAAGGATTTAATTGGTAAAATTTCTAAGACTTTGAAGATCTGTGAGGGCCATATTGTTGACTTTTGCCTTGATGGATGCTATGAGGGAAAGAGCCCTGTCCAGGAACTCAGGAGACTTGAGATTTAGAGCCAATTCTGCCAGAAACATGGTAAAACACCCATCCTTGGTTTTCATGATGGTAAAATAGGAGTAGTGACTTAGATGATTGCTAAGATTCTTTGTAGGTTTAACATTTTATAGTTCTTAAGTGATATTTAGTTAGGATAATTAAAGTATACATCCTCTTCTTCCCAAAGTTCTTAGAATCTTGTTTTCTGTAAAAAGTATTACAGCTGAAAAATCAGGAAAAAAATTTTTATGCATCCAAGAAAAGTAATAAACTACTCTTTATTTGTGCCACTTAAAGAATTCTTTTATTTTTCTTTGAAGGAAAATAATAGTTTGGAGAAATAGAAGTCTGAAGATCTTATAAAACTTTCTTTTTATGAGTTTCCTTTTGTGAAGTTTGAACATGCTCTTCCTGTCTCCTTAGCGATAGGTGTCTTACTCCCGTAGAACCTGACCCCTCACCACCTTCTCCAGGCCAACTTATGGTAACAAACACAGTAAAGATCATCAGCGACAGCTGTACTCACCAATATCCCTTTTCCAGCCTCTCTTGTCATTATGTTGGAGCTACCTGATAGCTCAGGCTTAACCTCCCCGCCTCGGCTGAGCTAGCAGCAGGACAATATGAAGAGTCTGGATGCCTAAGTCAGTGGACAGAGGAGAGCCTGTTGATGCTGTGAACACTGAGCAAATAGTGTATCACTTTCACTGAGACGAGCTGCTGAAGTTTGAGTTCCTTACCACAGCCTATCATTACAGGCACATCTAATCACGTACTTCATACTGATTCCTACTAATGTAAGTGGACTAAATGTACCAATTAAAAGGCAAAGCTATTCAGATTGTATAAAAGAAAAAAAAGGGCCGGCCCGGTGGCGCACTGGATAGTGCGCCGCTTGGGAAGCGCGGCGGCGCTCCCGTCCGAGGGTTCGGATCCCATATACAGACCGGTTCCCGCTCACTGGCTGAGCAAGGCGCGGGAGCAACACCGAGGCTTGCGATCCCGTTGCCGGTCCCCGGTCCGGTACGGGGGCAACACTGAGGGTTGCGATCCGTTGCCGGACACGGAAAAAAGACAAAAAAGACAAAAAAAAAAAAAAAAAAAAAAAAAAAAAACCCC
>NW_007727848.1:101409-103262 GCF_000696425.1 Galeopterus variegatus | reverse complement strand
TTTTAAAAAAAAAAAAAAAAAAAAAAAAAAAAAAAAAAAAAAAAAAAAAAAAAAAAAAAGACCCAACTGTACACTGCCTATAAGAAACCTATGCTAATTATAAAGACACAGATACAGTAGAATAGAAATAAATATACTATAGTAACACTAATCAAATTAAAACAAAGTGGTATCTAAAAATGTTTCACAGAAAAAATAATTCTAAGAATAAACAGTCATTTCGTAATGATAAAAGTGTCAATTCAACAAGAAGACATAAGATCCTGGTGTTTATATTCCTAATAACAGAGCTTCAGCTTATATGAAGCAAAAACGGGTAACACAGAAAGAATAAATAGAAAAATTCATCATTATAGTCTGAGATTTTAACTTCACTCTGTCAATAATCAGAAGAACAAATGGATAGAAAATCAATAGGAATATACAAGACTTGAACTGCATTTTTATCCAGCTTCACCTAATTGACATTGATAGACATCTCCATGCAACAACAGCAGAATAAACATTCTTTTTGAGTGTACACAGAATATTTACAAGAATAGACCATCTTCTGGGTTATAAAGCAAGTATTAGGAAAATTTTTAAAAATCCAAATGATACAAAACATATTCTTTAACCACCCTTTCTCCTTCCCCCACCTTTCCCTTCCTGCCATCAGTCTCTAGTAACCACTATTCTACTCTCAACTTCTATGAGATCAACTTTTTTAGCTTCCACATATAAGTGAAAATATGTGGTATTTCTCTGTCTGTGCTTGGCTTATTTCAGTTAACAAAATTTTCTCCAAGCTCATCCATGTTGCTGCAAATGGCAGAATTAAATTCTTTCTTGTGAGCAGTATTCCATTTGTATATATACCACATTTTCTTTATTCAATCATCTGTGGAAGGACATTTAGGTTGACATTCAGCTCTTGGCTATTGTGAATAAAGCTGAGATAAACATGGAAGTGCAGGTGTCCCTTTGACTCATTGATTTCCATTCCTTTGGGTATATACCCAGTAGTGGGGTTGCTGGATGTTAGGGTAGTTCTATTTGCAGTTTGAGAAATCTCCATACTGTTTTCCATAATGGCTGTACTAACTTACATCTCCGCCAACAATGTATAAGAGTTCCCCTTTCTCCACATCCTCACCAGCATTTGTTATTTTCTGTCTTTTTGATAATAGCCATTCCATCTGGGGTGAGATGATAGCTCATTGTGGTTTTGATTTGCTTTTCTCTGATCATTACCGATGCTAAGCATTTTTTCATATGCCTGTTGGCCATTTGTATGTCTTCTTTTGAAAACTGTCTATTCAGTTCCTTTGCCCATTTTGAAATTGGATTACTTTTTTACTATTAAATTGTTTGAGTTCTTTGTATGTACCAGATATGAATCCCTTGTTGGATACATACTTTGGAAATATTTTCTCCCATTCTGAAGGTTGTCTTTTTGTTCTGTTGATTGTTTCCCTTGCTCTGCAGAAGCTTTTTAGTTTGATATAATCCCATTTGTTAATTTTTGCTTTTATTCCCTTTGCTTCTGAAGTCTTATTCCTAAAGTCTTTGCCCAGACCTGTGTCCTGAAGTGTTTGCCCTTTGTTTTCTTCTAGAAGTTTTATTGCTTTGGGTCTTACATTTAATTAAGTCTTTAATCCATTTTTAGTTGATTTTGTTAGGTGGTAAGATATAGGGGTCTAGTTTCATTCTTCTGCTTATGGATCTCTAATTTTCCCAGCACCATTTATTGAAGAGACTGTCCTATTCCCATTTTATGTTCTTGGCTCCTTTGTCAAAAATCAGTTGGGTGTTACATGCATTTATTTCTTTTCTTTTTTTTTTTTTTTTTTTTTTTTTTTTTTTTTTTCCGT
>NW_007727848.1:91704-101128 GCF_000696425.1 Galeopterus variegatus | reverse complement strand
TTTTTCCGTGTCCGGCAACGGATCGCAACCCTCAGTGTTGCCCCCGTACCGGACCGGGGACCGGCAACGGAATCGCAACCCTCGGTGCTGCTCCCGCGCCTCGCTCAGCCAGTGAGCGGGAACCGGTCTGTATGTGGGATCCGAACCCTTGGGCGGGAGCGCCGTCGCGCTTCCCAAGCGGCGCACTTATCCAGTGCGCCACCGGGCCGGCCCCCATGCATTTATTTCTGAATTCTCTATTCTGTTCCATTCGTCTATGTGTCTGTTTTTGTGTCAGTGCCATGCTGTTTTAATTGCTATTGCTTTGTGTATATTTTGAGGTCAGGGAGTGTGATACCCTCTACTTGTTCTTCATGCTCAGGATTGCTTTGGCTATTCGGGGTCTCTTGTTCCATACAAATTTTTCATTGTTTTTTCTATTTCTGTAAAGTATGTCATTGGTAGTTTGATGCAGATTGCATTGAATCTGTAAATTGCTTTGGGTAGTATAGTCATTTTGACCAATATTTATTTTTCCAATCCATAAGCATGGGATGTCTTTTTAATTTTTTTTGTCATATTTAATTTCTTTAATCAGTATTTTATAGTTTTCATTGTAGAGCTTTTTCACCTCCTTGATTAAATTTATTCCTAGATATTTTATTTTGTTGTTGTTGTTGCTATTGTAAATGGGATAGCTTTCTTGATCTCTCTTTCTGCTACTTTTTGTCGGTGTATAGAAATGCTATTGATTTTTATGTAGATTTTGTATCCTTTAATGAATTTATCAAGCCTAGGAGTTTTTTGGTAGAGTCTTCAGGTGTCTCTCTATAAAATCATGTCATCTTCAAACAGGAGCAAATTGACTTCCTCCTTTCCAATTTGGATGCCATTTCTTTCTCTTGCCTAACTGCTCTGGCTAGGACTTCCTGTACCATGTTGAATAGAAGTGGGGAGAATAGGCATCCTTGTCTTGTACCAGTTCTTAGGGGGAAATCTATCAGCTTTTCTGCATTCAGTATGTTAGCTGTGGGTTTGTTATATATAGCTTTAATTGTATTAAGATACTTTTTTGCTATACCTAATTTGTTGAGTCTTTATTGTGAAGGGATGTTGAATTTTATTAAATACTTTTTCTGCATCTATCAAGATAATCATATGGTTTTTTTCCTTTCATTCCGTTGAAGTGATATATTAAGTTTACTGATTTGTGTATGTTGAATCACCTTGCATCCCTGGGATAAATCCCACTTGATCACAGTGTATCATCTTTTTAATAATTATAACTTGGTTTGCTAGTATTTTATTGAGGATTTTTGCATCTGTATTCATTAGGGATATTGGCCTGTAGGTTTTTTTCTTGTTGTTGTGTCCTTGCCTGGTTTTGGTATCAGGGTAATGCTGGCTTCATAATATGAGTTTGGAAGAATTCTATCTGCTTTGATTTTTTGAAATAGTTTAAGAAGTACTGGTATTAGTTCTTCTTTAAATGTTTGGTAGAATTCAGCAGTAAAGTCATCTGGTCCTGGACTTTTTTTGTTGTTAGGAGACTTTTTATTACTGATTTTATCTCATTACTTGTTATTGGTCTATTTAGGTTTTTTGTTTCTTTTTGGTTCAGTCTTGGTAGGGCATACATGTCCAGGAATTTATCCATTTCCTGAACTTCTGATTTTATTTCTGTGGGTCTTTTCTCTTTTCTTCTTGGTTACTCTGGCTAACAGTTTGTTGATTTTGTTTATCTTTTCAAAGAACCAGGTTTTCATTTGATAAAATTTTTGTATTGCATTTTTAGTCTCAATTTCATTTATTTCTGCTCTGATTTTTATTTATTTTCTTCCACTTATTTTGGGTGTAGTTTGTTCTTGCTTTTTTAGCTCTTTGAGGCACATTGTTAGGCTGTTTATTTGAAATATTTCTATCTTTTTTTGATGTAGGTATTTATTGCTATAAACTTTCCTAAAAATACTCTCTTGGTTATATCCCATAGGTTTTGATATGTTTTGTTTATCTTCATTAGTTTTAATAAATTGTTTGATTTCCTTCTTAATTTATTCTTTGACCCATTGACTGTTCAAGAGCATGTTGTTTAATTTCCACATATTTGTGTAGTTTCACAAGTTCCTTTTTTTATTGATACCTAGTTTTATTCCATTATGCTCAGAAAACATACTTGATATGATTTTGATTTTTTTGAACTTGTTGAGACTTATTTTGTGTCCTAACATATTGTCAATCCTAGGGAATATTCCATGTGTTGATGAAAACAATGTGTGTTCTGTAGCTGTTGGATGAAATGCTCTGTATATGTCTGTTAGGTCCATCTGGTCTATGGTGCCATTTAAATCCAATGTTTCCTTGTTGATTTTCTGTCTCAATGATCTGTCCAGTGCTGGAGCAGGGTGTTAAAGTCCCCAACTATTATTGTGTTGGTGTCTATCTTTCCCTTTAGATCTGATAATTTTGTCTTTATATATGAGTGCCCCAGTGTTGGGTTCGTATATATTTATAACTGTTATATTCTCTTGCTGCATTGATACTTTTATCATCACATAGTGCCCTTCTTTGTCTCTTAGTACAGATTTTGATTTGAAGTCTTTTTTACTGAATATAAGTATAGCTATTCCTGCGTACTTTTGTTTTCCATCTGCATGGGATATCCTTTTCCATAACTTCAATTTCAGTCTGTGTGTCTTTGTAGATAAGGTGTGTTTTTTTGTAGGCAGCACATGCATGGGTTCTTTTTTTTTTTTTTCATTCAGCCAGTCTATTTCTTTTAATTGAAGCATTTTATTTGTTTACATTCAAGGTTATTAGTGATATGTGGGGTCTTATTCCTGTCATTTTGTTGGTTGTTTTCTGATTTTACTGTTTATCCTTCGTTCCTTTCTTCCTCTATTAACGTTTATTCTTGTAGTTTGGTGGTTTTCTGTACATATAAGGTTTGATTCCTTTCTCTTTCTAATTTGTGTATTTACTCTACCAGTAAGTTTTATATTTTCAGGATGGTTATTATCATTCTTTCTCTTCTAGATGTACAACTCCCCTAAGCATTTCTTTTAAGGTCAGTCTGGTGGTGATGAATTTGCTTAATTTCACTTGTATGAGAAAGACTTTATTTCTCTCTCATTTCTGAAGGATAACTTTGCTGAGTATAATATTTTTGGCTGGCAGTTTTTTTCTTTCAGTACTTTGAATATTTCATCCCATTCTCTCCTGCCCTCTGGGGTTTCTGTTGTTAAGTCTAATGGGGATTCTCTTACAAGTGACTTGAGTTTTTCTTTTGCTGTTTTTAGAATTCTCTCCTTATTCTTTTTTTGTGTGTGTGTGTGGTTGGCTAGTCTGGAGATCTGAATCCTTGACCTAGGTGTTCCAAGGCAGCCCTCTAACCAAGTCAGCTAACTGGCCAGCCCATCTCTTTGTCTTTAAATTTGGATAGCTTGATGACAAAGTGTCTTGGAGATGACCTATTTGGTTTGAACCTATTTGGAAAACTTTGAGCTTCCTGGATTCGGATGTTCACATCTATCCCAAGACTAAGAGAGTTTTCAGCAATTATATCTTTAATAGATTTTCAATATCTTTTTTGTTTTCTTCCCTTCTGGAAGGTCCATAATTCAAATATTTATTTGCTTAATGGTATCCCATAGATCTTGTAAGCTTTGTTTATTCTTTTTCATTCATTTTTGGGTTTTTTTTTGTCTTTCTGTGTTATTTCAAAACTACTATCTTCAAGATCAGAAATTCTTTCTCCTGCTTGATCTAGTCTGTTGTCAAGACTCTCAGATGTCTTTATTTCATTTAATGAGTTCTTCAATTCCAAGATTTCTGCTTGATTTTTAAAATTATATCTATCTTTTTGTTGATTTCTCACTCAGATCTTGAATTCTTTTTCCGATTTCACTGACTGTTGATCTGTATTCTCTTGTATCTCATTGAGTTTCTTTAAGATAATGAATTTGAATTCCTTTTTCAGCAAGTTGGTAATTTCCGATTCTTTGAGATCAGTTAATGGAGTATTATTTTGTTTCTTTGGTGGTATCATGTTACCCTGTGTTTTCATGATTCTTGTTTCCCTGCATTAATATCTGTGTGTTTGGTAGAACAGTCACCTTTTGAGCTTTCTGGAGTGGCTTGTGTGGGAAAAGACTTTCACCTGAAAATGCATCCCAGGGTGTTAATTAAAGTTAATTGGATAGAGTACAGTGACACGGGTTTGCTTTGACTTGGCTAGCTGAGTGCAGGTCTGCTGGTGGCTCTTCTGCTGTGCCAGTTCTTGGGGTCTGATGTGAGGTTGTGTTTCTATCTGCAGTTCAGGAACTGGACTGCCAGGAGAGGAGCTGCTGAGTTACATCAGGAAGTGGGCAAGGTCACTATGCAGGGCTGCAGTGAGGGGGCCCAGCCAATCCCTCAATGAATCAATGGGCCAGCACAGAGGACTCAGAAACAGACCCACACAAATATGCTCACATGATTTTTGACAAAGGTATAAAAGCAACTCAATGGAAGAAGGATGGCCTTGTCAACGAATGGTGCTGGAACAACTGGGCATCCAGTGGCAAAAAAAAAAAAAAAAAAAAAAGGCTGTCTGGTTAGGTCACTTGGGAAAGCATGGTGCTAGTAACACCAAGGTTTGGGTCCCCCTACTGGCTAGAGGCCAAAAAATAAAACAAACAAAATAGAACCTAACCTTAATCTAAGTCTCACATCTTATATAAAAATTAACTCAAAACAGATCATAAACTTAAAGGAAAAATATAAAACTATACAATGTTTAGGAAAAAAATAAGAGAAAATCTTTGGGACCTAGTGCTAGGAAAAGAGTTATTACAATTGACAAAAAAGTACATTATATAAAAGAAAAAGTTGACAAACTGGACTTCATCCAAATTAAAAACTTTTACTCTGTGAAAGTCTCTGCTAAGTGGATGAAAATACAAGATACAGACAGAAAAGTTTTTGCAAACCACGTATTCAACAAAGGACTAGTATCTTGAGCATATAAAAAATTCTCAAAATCTCAAAAGAAGCAAGAGAAAAGCATCAAGTCACCTATAAGGGAAATCCTATCAGACTAACAGCAAACTTGTCAATAGAAACTCTGCAAACCTGAAGAAAATGAGATAATATATTCAAAATACTAAAAGAAAAAAACTGACAGTCAAGAATGCTATATCCAGTAAGTTCATCCTAAGGGAAAAATAGTGTGTTCTCCAGACAAACAAAAACTGTGGAGTTCACCACCACATGACCAGACCTACAAGAAATCCTCAAGGAAGTCCTGCATCCAGAATCCAAAAAACGATAGCTACTACCACGAATACACAAGAAAGAACAAAACCTACTGGTAGAACAAAAATGCAAATAAGAAAGAGAAAGAAACTAAATCTTACCACCAAAAAAAAAAATATATATATATATATATATATATATATATAAAATGACAATGAAATAATGCCCCTGCTGTATTTCTTTCTTTCTTTTTTTTTTTAAAGATGACCGGTAAGGGGATCATAACCCTTGACTTGGTGTTGTCAGCACCACACTCACCCAGTGAGCAAACGGCCATCCCTATATGGGATCCGAACCCGTGGCCTTGGTGTTATCAGCACCACACTCTCCCGAGTAAGCCACGGGCCGGCCCTTTATTTCTGATTTTAGTAATTTTGGTCTTCTCCTTTTTTTCCTAGATCAGTCTAGATAAAGATTTGCAAATTTTGTTGATATTTTTAAAGAATCAACTTGGTTTTATTGATTTTCTCTATTGTTTTTTAATTCTCCATTTCATATATTTCTGTTGTAATCTTTGTTATTTCCTACTTATATTTCGTTTTGGTTTTCTTTGCTCTTCTTTTTTTTATTTTCTTAAAGTAGAAGTTTACATTACTTATTTGAGATTTTTCTTATTTTCAATATAGGTGTTCACAAGTATAAATTTTCCTATAAGCACTGCATGAGCCCTGCATCCTATAAATTTTGATGTGCTGCCCTTTGATTTTTTATCTCAAAGTACTCTCTAATTTTACTGTGATTTTTCTTTATACCCATTGTTTATTTAGGAGAGTATTGTTTAATTTCCACATATTTGTGAATTTTCTAAATTTCCTTCTGTTATTGTGGCCAGAGAACATATTTTCTATGATCTTAGTCTTTTTAAATACATTAAGACTTGTTTGTGGCCAAAAATAAAAAAACAAATAAATAAATAAATAATAAAAAACTTTCGAAACTCAACAGAAAGAAAAATCAATACATATAAAAATGGTCAAAAGACTTGAATAGACTTTGGACCAAAGAGGCAAATAATCATATGAAAAGATGGCAAATAATTATATGAAAAGATGTTCAACATCATCAGCCATAAGGGAAATGTAAGTTAAAACTAATGGGAGAAGAGTTAAATAAACAAGGTGTACTACATCTATACCATGGAATACTTTTTAGCAATAAAAAAGAATGAGCTATTGATACATGCAACAACTTGAATGAATCTTCAGAGAATTATGCTGAATGAAAAGAACCAATTCCAAAAAGTTACTGCATGAATCCATTTATATGACTCATAAAACAACAAAATTATACAAATAGAGGACAGATTAGTGGTTGTCATGGGTTAAGAATGTGGTGGGGGTGGGATGGCAGTGGATATGACTATAAAAGGGTGACATGAGAGATGCTGTAGTGATGAAAATGTTCTGTATCTTGACTGTATAATCATCAATGTCCTAATCGTGATATTGGACTATAGTTTTGCAAAATGTTACTACTAGGGAAAACTGGATAAATTGTCCATGGATCTCTCATAGGTATTTCTTACAACTAGATGTGCACCTACAATTACCTCAAAATAAAACATTCATTTTTTAAAAAAAAGCTCAGGCTTTGATACAAAGCTATTACTTTGGGCATGTCACTTCCCTTCTCATAGGGCTAAAAGGATTAAATTAAGAGATGAATGGTCTAAGTATAGTTCCTGGCACAGAGTAAGTACTCAACACACAGCTATTAAAATGACAATTAGTCTTAAGACTCATGGCAGTGGGGATAGAGAACTGTGTAGCAAAATATATTTAGATAATAGAGCTCATGAGTTTTTGTTGCTTTGTGTTGCTTCGCTCCCCATGGATTTGTCACCCCACGTCCCCTGGGTGACAGAGACACAAAGAATTACTCAAAGCCCATCTCTTCTGAGCAGTGAGAAGCCCCGAAGTGGTTAACTTCCCTGGGAATGCTCAAGCGAGAGCCAACCCTTCCATTTGGGAAATTAACGCCGAATTGGGGCTCTCTTCCTGCATTTATTTTCCAGACCAAGAAGTTACAGGAAGAGAACAAAGGTGGGGTTATAGTTTAACAATATAGGCTGGTAACTTTCAGTGAAACAAGCCAGATGGCATTCCAGTAAGGCAATTAAGTGGTCCTATCAACAACAGTTTGATCTTAGCAAACATTCCTTCTTAACAGCAATTTCTCAGTATCTTTACATACCAGTCAGTAACTAGTCTGTCTTTGAGCCAGCAACCTGCTGTGCCACAATCCTTATCTTGCAACAGAGACTTATAGCCTGAGGAGAATTTCCAGTCCTTGCAAGGTTAATATTTGAAACTGCAAGGCTTTGGAAAACCAGGCCCTGTGAAGTACATATGCTTTTTAGTATATTCCACAGGTTTTAGTGAAAAAGATATGGGATAGTGGGTGACAGGTAGTCAAAGATGATTCCCAACTTTCTCATTTGATCAAGTGGATGGTTAGTGGCACCATTTACTGAGCAGATGTGGGATGAAGAAGAGAGAAATGAAGAGTTTAGTTTTGGGTGTGGTGAGTTTGTGTTGACTGGGAGACAGTCAAACAGAGATGCCCAATTAACAGCTGGATATGCAAGTCTTAAGTTCAAAACACAGCTCTGGGATGGAAGTTTTATTTGATAATGACCAGCATGCAAACTGAAGCCAGAATAATGAACAAAACTGCCAACAGGGAGAAACCACACAACCATTGTGAGTATAAGTAGTTTCAACTGTTAAGGACTGGGTAAAGGAGGTCAGTCTAGCAAGGGAGACTTAGAGTGGCCAGAAAAGGAGTGAAATCTAGCATATACGAGGATACTTCAAAAACTGCAAGGAAATATTTGCATTATCTTTCAACTCTATTTTTCCTCAAACTTTTTGAAGTACCCTCAAATAGTGTCAGTTAAGACAAGAGGAAGGTGTTTCAAGAGTGAGTGAGTGGTCAACTGTGACCAAGCAGTGAAGAGGTTAACATGAGGAGTAAAAAATTACCTCCCGAATTTAGTGACCTGGGTGTCACTGGTGCCTTTGTGAGAATAGCTTTGGTGAAAATAAAGACAGTATAAAACAACCATAACCATGAACAAGTTTAGCCCTGAAGAAGAGGAGAAAGCACAGTGAGTAAGAAGGGTTGTGATACTGAGGGAGAAATTTGTTAAAAGGAAGTTTCAATGTTAATGTAAAGGAATAGGTAGGGGGAAGATGTTGAAGAGTCATGACAAAAGGGGCAAGAATTATGTGAGTAGGTAGGAGAAGATACAATCCAAAGTAAGGCAGCAGGATTAGTTCAGATGAAAGGGGCATCTCATCTATTCCAGGAAGAGGGAAAAAGGAAAGGAACCATGCAGACACAGTAAATTTGGAAATGTGATCCCAGTGTGTGCAGACAGCTATTCCCTGATCCCTTTAATTTTCTTCGTATAGGAGAAGGCAGGGTCATCTGCCATGACTGAAGGGCCCGGTTAGTTTTTATTCCCAGCACCTAATCCGGTACCTGGGACACAGGTATTTAATAAATAAATTTACTCAATAAATAAAAGTTTCCTTAGTGCAGTTATTCATTAGAATGAATACAGAACTTTCTTCACGTTAGCCACGAGGGGGCAGTGCTGCTCCCATCTTCTTCTCTGAATCTTTCAATCCAGTGAAATAAGACAACTACAGTGCAACGTACGTCATAAAATAAATGTTTTCTCCCAAGAAAATCCTGCTTAAGCTTTATACACATGTGCACACGCGCACGCGCACGCGCACGCACACTGGGGCACGACCGTTCCTCCGCCAGCTTCTCACTGCAACCACATCCCGAGGCCCCAGGGCGATCCCACCATTTCCCAGTCATTTTCTGTCATTCCTCCAGGGCACACGGCAAATACCAGAGGGGTCTTTTCCACTTTCTTGTAACTCATCAGTTAGAACAGGCTGATAAAATCCCTAAACTAATCCCTCATGACATTCGCCATAGCTTCTTCCCAGCTGTTTCCCCTACACTTTCCCCGGATCAATGCGGTCAGCTGTAGGCACCAGTTCTGAACGGTCGGGGTCGACTTCACGCGCCCCCCCGCCTCCCTCCACCGCGCGCGGCCGGCCTGTCGCAAGGTGTCACCGCTGGCGGGGCTGCGGCGCGGCCACGGGGCTGCGCTCTCATAGGTATTTCTTAC
>NW_007727848.1:68174-91616 GCF_000696425.1 Galeopterus variegatus | reverse complement strand
GGCCCGCCGCAGAGCCGCCGGCGCCTCCCGGCCGCGTCCCCACAGCGCCCCACCTGCTCCCCGGGTCGGTTTCCTCGAGCGCGCCGCCTGCTCAGCCGCGGGGTCAGCGCCGGCGTCTCCTAGGCACTGCTTAGTGGAGGCAGAGGGCAGGATCAGTGTGGTCTCCACAATGTGCATGGGGCTCAGAAGAGCACGGAAAGGTCACACACCAGCACACGGCCAGCAGTCCTAGCGGGGGTCCACTGCCTGTAGGGACCCACTCCTGCCCTATCCTGTGCCCCACCCTGGGCCCCAACATGGAACCAGCTCCCAGCTCCAGCCCCCTCCCTGCTTGTGGGCAGTCTAAAACAGTTTTTAAAAAACTAATAAATCTTTCTTTTCCTTGGAAAATGAGCTGCAGGTTACACCTTCAGTTTATTGTCTCATTCTCCTGGCCATTGTTCTGCCTGATCACAGCACGGAGATCACTCCCCTCTGAGGCCCACAGCAGGCGAGGGACTTGAGGGGACAGCCTTGAGGCAGCAGTTACCACTCACCCTGGGGGTTCTGGGATTGGTGCCAGATCTGGCAGAGGAAGGCCAGGGTTTGCACGGCAAGAGGCCCCCGGCCATTCACTCTCACAAGTACATAAGGTAGCTCTTCTTTTTTTTTTTTTTTTTTTTTTTTTTCCTTTTCGTGACCGGTAAGGGGATCGCAACCCTTGGTGTAGTGTCGCCCACACCACGCTCAGCCAGTGAGCGCACCGGCCATTCCTATATAGGATCCAAATCCGCATTGGGAGAGACGCTGCGCTCCCAGCGCCGCACTCTCCCGAGTGCGCCACGGGCTCGGCCCAAGGTAGCTCTTCTTAATAGTGTGTAGATTTTAAAATTATTTTATTTTATTTTAAATTAACAAATAAAAATTACATATCTCTTTGGTGCAATGTGATTTATGATATATGTATACACATTGCAGAATGATTAAATCAAGGTAATTAACATAATCCTTCACCTCACATACTTATCATTTCTTTGTGTTGAGAACACAATAAAATCTACTCTTTTAGCAATTTTGGAATTTACGATTTTTAACTATAGTCACCATGGTAAACAATAAATCTCAAAAACATATTCTTCCAGGCTGGCCCGGTGGCACACTCGGTAGAGGGTGGCGCTCCCACCAAGGGTTCGGATCCCATATAGAGACGGGTCAGCTCACTGGTTGAGCACGGTGCGGGCACGACACTGAGGGTTGCGATCCCTTGCCGGTCACGAAAAAAGACAAAAAGGAAAAACAAACAAACAAACAAACAAAAAAACATATTCTTCCTGCATACCTGCAACTTTGCACCCTTTGACCAAGGCCTCCCCTTTCCCTGCCACTCCCAATCCCCTCTACCCTCTGGTAACCACCATTGTAGTCCCTAGTTCTGTGTTTGACTTTTTTAGAGTTCACATCATTATGTTATGTGAAACAAAATAGTTGTATTCCTTTGAACTCTGTGCTGATTTTAGTTCTTGTTTTCTGATATGCTGCAAAGGTGTAGTGTGGTCTTTGGACCAGGAGAGGATTATTTATTGATTACGGCTTGCCTGTGCATTGCCCACAGGCCACTGAAGCCCTCTGACGGTGACCTGGACCTTCTCTCAGGCTCCCTCTCCTTGGGATTCTCAGGTCTCCTGGGATTGTAAACTCCCCATCCGTGACTTGCCGTTACCCCCTGATCTCACCCTTCACGGGTGCTGTGAACCTCCCTGTAGCACATCTCCCCAGGCCACCACAGTCTGCACAAACTTCTCTAGACCAGCGGCTGCCTCGGGAGGCCCGGGGTCTGTTCTTCCCCTGGTAATCACAGCGCTGGTAAAGACTGGGGACATTGGGTTGAGTGACTTCCCTTAAGCCAGCTGAGAACATTCTCATGGCCTCTGTTTGCCGAGCAAAATTTCCCTCAACTTGTTCCCTGTGGACCCTTTCAGCTCTGACACCATGGAGGTGTGTTTTGCCACCCTAGGGCTCATTTTCTCTGCATGCTGCTCACATTTTTTTCTTATTGGCCTAGCACTTCACATTGACAGCACAGTTGTTTTGTCCCTCTGGCTCACAATGTTGGTAGTGGTGGTGATGGTTCTTGGGTGGCTACTGGAACTATTGCGGTGGCCTCACTCTGTAGGTTCAAACCCCACTTCAGCTACCTTCTTATTGGCTGTGGAAACTCAGGTAACTCCTTAAACCTGCCTAAGGCTCAGTGGGATGGAGTGAATGCCCCCAAATTCATGTCTACCAGAACCTGAGATTGTGATCTTATTTGCAAATAAGGACTTTACAGATGTAATTGGTTAAGATGAAGTCAGACTGGATTATGGTGTGTGTTAAAGCTATGACTGGTCTCCTTATAAGAGGAGAGGAGACACAGAGAGACAGACAGATTAGAATACCACCAGAAGGGCTGGTCCAGTGGCGCACTCGGTAGAGTGCCACGCTTGGGAGCGCGGTGGCACTCCTGCCGAGGGTTCGGATCCAATGTAGAGACCGGTCTGCTCACTGGTTGAGCGCGGTGCGGGCACAACACCGAGGGTTGCGATCCCTTTACCGGTCACGAAAAAAGACAAAAAAAAAAAAAAAAAAAAAAAAAAGAATACCACCAGAAGACAAAGACAGAGATCAAAGTGATGTAGCCATAAGCCAGGGAAGGCCAAGAATTGTCAGGAACCTCCAAAAGCCAAGAGGAGGCAAAGAAGGACTCTTCTCTAGAGCCCGTAGAGGGGGCAGGGCCCTGCTGACACCTTGATTCGGGATATTTGGCGTCCTGAAGTCTAACAAAATAAGTCTCTGTCGTTTCAAGTCACTCAGTCTGTGGTAATTTGTTACAGCATGTTAAACAAAATCACGGGAGGCCACTGTTTTGGACTGAGCTCCTGAATTCGCCCGACAGACCAGACCAAGCCAAAACGGAAGCACTCATGCTACATGCCGCACAATCACACTGCAACTGTAAAGAAGCAGGCAGATCCCCCAACAGCCCTGTGTTTCCTGAGAAAGGAGATTCCAGTCTACCTGAGCCGGTGTCATATGGAAGTCCCCTATGTCTGAACCCTTACCAAAAAGTATCGCGAGCGGGCGTGGTGTCGTGGTCGTCCCCTCTCCCCGCCTCACGGGGGCGCTGCTTTGCTGCTGCCCAGCGGAGCGCTCGCTGCTCCTGCACCGGCCCGCGGCGACGCGTGAACGGCGAGGGAAAGCCGGTGAGCTCCAACTACATCTGCCGTCATTTTGTCTTTGGACAAGCAGCACAGGAGATGAACAGGCTCCGTTTCCTCAGAAGCAGAATGGGAATAACGTCACCTCGGAGGTGGCTGAGGTGAAACAGCGTCCGGCCTGGGCCGAGCCCCCGCTGCCGCGTGGGGAGCCCGGGTAGCTCCGCGCCGGGCACGCGGAACCCCTGGGAAGACGTCGGCAAGCGCGCCCCGAGCCGTGCTTCGCTTCCGAGGTCCCGTGGCGGCCGCCTGCTGACCCCGGCCGCCTTCCCGGGCGCCTCCCGCCCTGCTCCGGGTCTGCGCAGCCCCGGCCCCGGGCCTCGTGCGCTGCTGCCCCGCGGGCTGCCGGCGCGTCCCTTAGCTCTGCGCGGGAGGAGACGGACCTCGCCGACCTGTCCCGCTGCAGGGTCGGCCGGGGGTCACCAGGAGGGACAACTCGTCTCCCGACGTCCTCGCCCCGTCCCTGCAGATCCTGATGGGTTGGCCTTGGTCACAGGCTCACCCCAAACCAGTCCCGGTGTCTGGAGGAATGGGACACGTGGACGGGCCAGTCCTGTAATGGAGGCGGCCACGGCCCTGATTGACAGCCTGACAGCATTGCGTCCAGTGCAATCTTTCCGGGAGGCAGGCGCGTGTGGCAGACAAGACTGCACAGACTTCTGCCCATCAGCCTCTCCACGGCACACGATGCAAGTTGCAGGTATAGCTGGGGTATGTTGACACCCACAAAAGACAGTGTCAGGAATCACACTTTCTGCCAGCAGCGCAAGTGGACCGCTCCCCCCACCCCACCAGCTCATGCAGATTCTTTGGATGCCTCTAGCCAGAAAACAGACTGCAGCTATGCTTTTATCCCCCCCTGCACCGTGCTTAGTCTAGCAGCCCTGCTGCCTTTGGATTTTGATAAGCACTGTCATAAACATGGGGTTACACAGGAGGAGATTCACGGAATCCTGATCTTCCACGTGGCTGGTTTCTGCTGCTGTGCGGTGCTCGCTGGCCATAATCTTACAGCTCTTTGGCCACCACACGGTCAGAAGTGACAATACATTTTTAGTTTTCTGGCAAGTCTTCCTCATCTCACCCTTTTCTTTTCATTGTGTCCTTCTTTCCAGCATGTCCCCCACACCTTCCTTAGGCACCCCAGCCTGCAAAGGGAGCCTAGGTGGTGATGGTGGTGATAATGAGGATGGTGGGGTTGGTGGGGATGGTGGTGACAGTGGGGATGATGGCAGTGGTGATAATGACGGTGATAGTGAGGATGGTGGGTAGGTGGGGATGGTGGTGAGAGTGGGGAGGTGGGGATGGCAGCTGCTATGACTTAGTTTCTTTGAAATTTTGTCTTTGGCTTCATGGAGCTTGAGTTGAGGTTTTGGGGTCTTTTGATCTTTGGGTGAAAATCCAGGGCCTCCTTACTGTCATCATCCTCCAGAAGAGGGATGCTATAATTATGAGTAGTGTTTGTGGAATGAATTTTAAAACTGTTCCAAGTTCAGCAAGAGGATCATGGAAGATCTCACAGTGTCAGACTACAGAATGATTCTCTTTCAAAATGATGGTAGGAAATGAAGTAGATATTCCCATTACCAGTCATCAGAAGATGACATTGATATCGGGGCAAAAAACAAGGCCAAAGGAAGTGAACCTGAGACAGGAGTGAGGGAAAGTCCTAATCTCCCAAGGGCAGAGGTATTCAATCCAGGCTCTGAAGTTTGGGGGTCCCGCATCATTCTTGATTGTGGGGTGAAGGTGCCTCGTGTAGTCAGGAAGGGCCCAAGGTAGGAAATTGGTTCTCTGTGAGGAGGAAGGGGGATCTTGACTCTGATGTAGCTATTCTGTAACAGTCAACCCCAAATGGCCAGGACTTGATTAATAACTGACAGTTTTCCTAATTTTTGACCCTGCTTCCAACTTAGGACCAACCAGACAAAGCCGGCTATGTACCCCTAACCAATCCTACAGGATGCCCCACTTCCAGCTGGCCAGCGGCCTCCAGCTGCCCCAGGCCCACAGCCCCCATCAGGGCATGCCGAGCCCTGCATTTTCCCCACTGTGACCCTTTCCCACTCCCAGGGCAGGAGATTGGTTCTCTATGAGATGGAAGGGTGGTCTCAGCTCTGATGTAGCTGTGCAGTATTCTGAATGCAAGGGTGTTGTGGCCTCAGGGGCTCATCAGGGCCAGTGTCTGCGTGGAATGTGCTTGAGCAACCTGAGACAAGACCTGGGAAAACCTCCAGGAATAGCAGGAGCACATTCTGAGGCATATTAATTTCTAAAAAGAAACTCCCCAGTGGTGTGGACTAGCCATATCTGAGCACCTCAGGTTGATGACTCGTAGTTTTTCCCTGTTTTATCCTTCTGGTCTGGCATTCAGCCATTTGTTTTTCTGCCTCCCAAATTAAGTTTCCTAAACTCTGGCTCAATCTTTCCCAAAACTGGTTGGTGGCAGTCTTTAGAAAAAGCACTTAGTCAAACTGCTCTGGGTTTTGAATGTTGGATGGTGAGCAGGAGAGCCTCGGGTGCCAAGCAGAACGGTCCTCTAGCCTCTGCCATTTATCCATCATTTAAGTCACCCCCACATAGGATGGCTTGGATGAGTGCTTCCTAAGTGTTTACGTAGGTGTGTGGAAATAAACGAAGACCACCCGAATGAGGACAGGCAGAGGCCATTTATTCAGAGCTGCTACAGCAAGGGACGCAGCCATCACCACTCACATCCTGGCAGAGACTCAAAAGCAGGCAGAGGAGTGGGGAAAAGGTGGGGCTCGGCATGCCCTGATGGAGGCTGTGGGCCTGGGGCAGCTGGAGGCCGCTGGCCAGCTGGAAGTGGGGCATCCTATGGGATTGGTTAGGGGTACACAGCCGGCTTTGTCTGGTTGGTCCTAAGTTGGAAGCAGGGTCAAAAATTAGGAAAACTGTCAGTTATTAATCGAGTCCTGGGCCTTTGGGGTTGATTGTTACAGAGTTTATTGTTTGTTTTCCTGAATCATTACTAGGGATAGCAGTCTGACTTCCTACAAGTCTGACTTACGAGCAGGCTGGCTTCTTGGACTGGTCATTGCGGATGATGGGTTGGATTCCTGGGCAGGTTGCTGCAGGTTGTGGGTCAGAGTTCTACTTTTATATATGGTCTGGCCATTGTCCACTTGTATATTCAGTCTCATGTGCTTGGACATAGTAAGCACTCCCTAAAAAGTAGCTATTATTATTATTGTCACCCCAGTGATGATGCCCAGATCATTCATGTAGCTGGTCTTAGAACCATGTCTGGATCAGGCTTAGCTGTGGCCGCACAGCTGGTCTGTGGCAGCTCCATGTGGCCTTTGGTACATTGATGTGGTCAGAGACGTGGTGTATTTGTTGAACAGGTTGCTCCACTCGTTTCCTAGAGGCTCAGTGTCCCACAGCCAGTGTCACCACTCTGTGTACACTTTGTGTTCTGCATTCTCTGACATCACCGTCTGTGCAGGCCAGCCCTTGTCCTTCGCAGGGCCTGCCACTTTCTGGATTCTTTATCAGTCTCTCTCAGTGCATTCCTCCATTTCCCTTTCTCCCTCTCTCACTCTTATTTCTTATGTCTTTCCCTGATCTCAAATTTTTCCTTAGCTTCTTGTTAGCCTTCTGACAATTTCCTAATTTTCACACCTTCCAAAATATTTCCAGAATGGGAAGTTGTATTAGCTTTTCCAATTGCTGCATAAACATAATGGCTTAAAACAACACAAATTTATTATCACTGAGCTAAAATCAAGGTGTCAGTAGGCTGAATTCCTTCTGGGGGCTCCAGGGGGAACAAATTCATCTCCTCCCCTTTTTAGTTTCTAGAGGCCAAGTGTGCTCCTTGGCTCATGGCTCCTTTCTCCATCTTCAGGGCCAACAGAATAGTATCTCCAAGTCTGTCTGTCTGTCTGTCTCTGACCTCTGCTCTGTTCTCACACCTCCTTCTCTGACTCTGACCCTTCTGCCTCCCTCTTAAGGACCCTTGTGATTACATCGGGGCTATCTGGATAATCCAGGATAATCTCTTCATCTTAAGATCCCTAACTTAATCACGTCTGCAAGTTCTTTTGCCATGTAAGGTAACATATTTATTGGTTCGAGGATTAGGAAATGGACAACTGTTATGGGCAGTTGTCCCATAACAACATCCCCCAAATTCTTATGTTGAAGTCCTAACGTCCAGAGTACCTCAGAATGTGACTTTAGGTGGCAATGGGGTCTTTGAAGAATGAGGTCATTGGAGTGGGTTCTAATCTATTATGAATGGTGTTCTTGTAAGAAGAGGAAATTTGGACAAAGACATGTACAGAGAAAAGACCGTGTGGGAGACATAGGGAGAAGGCAAACTTCTACAAGCCAAGCAAAGAGGCCTTAGAAAAATCCAACACCTTGATACTGGACCTCCAGCCTCCAGAATTGTGAGAAAATAAGTTTCTGTTGTTTAAGCCCCCCAGTATGTGGTACCTTCTATATTACAATCTGTGGTATAGAAATCCTAGCAAACTAATACAACATCTTTGGGTGTTTGTTATTCTGTTGACCACAGAAGTTATAGTCTAAATTTTGCCTAAGTTTAGTTTGTTTTAGGAGCACTAATATTTCTTATTTTTCTTGAGATGCATAAGAAACCAGAGGCATACATGCTCTGAAATATTTAAATGAGTTGAGAGGATATGAGCTTCTCAGTAATTGAAGCGCTCTGGGTTCATGGCCTTTTCTCTCCTTCTCCACGTCCTCCTTTCACAACACAGACCAGGCACCAGGCTGGGCTGAGGCGTGCATGGAGTAGGCTTGCTCTGCCTCATTGTTTTGTACAGTCAGGGTAAGAACACAGCCGCCAGCAGTCAGTTTTGTGAGGGGTACAGGACCAGCGCTGAGTTGGGATTTTTGAGCACTGATAGTTTGCGCACAACAAAGAAAGACTCTCCTAATAGAGATGAGAAACTGTGGACTCAAACTGGAGACAGCGGTAGGGCGGATGCGTGGGGATCTCACGGTGTATGGACATGATCAGCCCCAGGTGCAGGCTAAGGGGTGAATTGTTTCAAGAGAATTTACAAACAATAATAAAATTGACTCTTGTCCAGGCGCTTTTTTTTATCACCATGTGGTAGAAATTCCACACGATGTCAGTGATCAAAGGATCCTGTCCCACTGCTGTGGAGGCAGCTCTTCCAGTGGGGGTAGGTTGGGGGTTGTGGGTCCTCTCTCCTTCCTCCAGCACCACTGTGGAGATGGCCACATGATATTAGCATTGATTAGAAGGAAAGAATGTATTTGTGTAGCTGTATTCAGTGTGTTTCTCCTTCACTATCCAACAAGCGCTGTGAGGGCAGGGGTTGTGTTTGTATTGATGCTGCATCATGACCTAGCACCACAGTTCATGGCACATAGGAGGCACTCAAAGTATTTTGTGAATGAATGAATGAATTCTGTCCAGAAGGGGCTCTGGAGAATGAGATGAAACTGACTTATCATTTGTACATTGCTTTACAACTTTTAAACAATTTTCATGTTCGTTGTCTCATTTGATCCAAATGTGTGAGGTTGTTAATACCCGTGTGACTCTGAGGACGATGCTCCCGTTCATGCAAACATTTCTGTGATCAGTGGCAGAGCTGGGACTGGAAAAAGTCTTCTGACTCTGATAAAGAAACTAAGTTCCACAAAGATTAAATAATTTTCATAGGGTTGTAAAACTAGCTTACATTAAAAAAATATAGAAAATCTGCTATGTAAAAATAAACAGTATTCTCCTTAATTATTTTCTTTCATTTATTTTATTCTGGTCCAAAGCAGATTCCTTAGCCACTGTGTAAATACAGCTAATGTCTTCTTTTGAGAAATGTCTATTCAGACTCTTTGCCCATTTTTCAATCAGGTTATTTGTGTTCTTGCTATTGAGTTGTTTGAGTTCATTGTATATTTTAGATACTAACCCCTTTTCAGTTGTATGGTTTGCCAATATTTTTTCCCATTCCATAGTGTGTCTCTTCACTCCGTTGATTGTTTTCTTTGCTGTACAGAAGCGTTTAAGTTTGATGTAGTCCCCTTTGTCTATTTTTGCTTTTGTTGACTATGCTTTTAAGATCATATCCAAAAAATCATTGCCCAGACTAATGTCAAGAAACTTCTTTCCTATGTTTTCTTTAGGAGTTTTACAGTTTCAGATCTTACATTTAAGTCCACTTTAAGTTGATTTTTGTATATGGTGTGAGATAAGGGTCCAATTACATTTTTCTGTATGTGGACAACCAGTTTTCTCAATGCCATTTATTGAAGAGACAATCTTTTTCTCATTGTGTGTTCTTGACACCTTTGTTGAAGATAATTGACTGTAAATGGGTGAATTTATTTCTGGACTCTATTCTTTTCCATTGGACTGTATTTCTGTTTTCATGTGAGTATTATGCTATTGTGATTACTATAGCTTGGTGATACATTTTGAAATCAGGTAGTGTGATGCCTCTATCTTTGTTCATTTTGCTCAAGATTGCTTTGCCAATTTAGGGCCTTTTGTGGCTCCATACAAATTTTTAGATTTTTTTTTCTATCTTTGTGAAAAATGCAATTGGCATTTTAATAGGGATTGCATTCAATCTGTAGATTGCTTTGGATAGTATGGACATTTTAACCATATGAAGTCTTCCAATCCATGAACATGAAATATCTTTCCATTTATTTGTGTCTTCTTCAATTTATTTTTTCAGTGTTTTATAGTTTTCAGTGTACAGATCTTTCAGCTCCTTGGTGAAATTTATTCCTAAGTATTTCAATTTTTTGTAGCTATTGTAAATGGGATTGTTTTCTTGATTTCTTTTTCAGGTTGTTAATTGCTATTGTATAGAAACCCTGCTGATTTTTGTATATTGATTTTGTGTCCTGCAAATTTACTGAATTTGTTTATTAGTTCTAACAGATTTTTTTTTTGGTGGAGTCTTTAGAGTTTTCTATATATAAGATCACGTCACCAGCAAAGAGATAATTTTATTTTTTTCTTTCTGATTTGGATGCCATTTATATATTTATGTATGTATGTATTGCCTAATTGCTCTGGCTAGGACTTCCAATACTATACTGAATAGAAGTGGTGAGAGTGGGCATCCTTGTCTTGTTCCTGATCATAGAAGGAAAGATTCATTCATTTCCTATGATGTTAGGTGTTGACTTGTCATATATGGCCTTTATTATATTGAGGTACATTCCTTTGATATATAATTTGTTGAGAGTTTTTGTCATGAAATAATGTTGACTTTCGTCAAATGTTTTTTCTGTACCTGTTGAGATAATCACTTGATTTTTATCCTTCATTTTGTTACTCTGGTGTATGACATTCATTGATTTGTGTATGTTGAACAATCTTTGCATCTCAGGGATAAATCTCACTTGATTATTGTACATGTGCTATTGAGTTCAGTTTGCTAGCATTTTGTTGAGAATTTTTCATCTATGTTCATCAAGGATATTGGCCTGTAGTTTTATTTTCTTGTAGTATATTATCTGGCTTTGGTACCAGGGTAATGCTAGCCCTGTAAAATAAATTTGCAAGTATCCCCTCCTGTCCGATTTTTTAGAAAAAGTTTGACAGGATTGGCATTAATTCTTCTTTAAATGTTTTGGTATAACTTACCCATGAGGGCATCTGGTTCTAGAATTTTTATTATTTTGGGGGTTTTGGGTTACTGATTCAATTACCTTACTCATTATTAGTCTGTTTGGACTTTCTATTTCTTTATGATTTAGTCTTGGTAGATTTTATGTTTCTAGGAATGTATCCATTTCTTCTAAGTTATCCAATTTGTTGGCATATAATTCATTGAAGTCTTTTATGATCCTTTGAATTTCTATGGTATTAGTTGTAATACCTCCTCTTTCATTTGTAATTTTATTTATTTGAGTCTTTACTCTTTTTTTCTTAGGTATCTATGCTAAGGGTTTTCCAACTTTGTTTTTATTTTTAAAAAACCAACTTGTAGTTTAATCTTTTATATTGTTTTCCTAGTCTCCATTTCATTTATTTCTGTTCTAATCTTTGTTATTTCCTTCCTTTTGCTACCTTTGGCCTAATTTTTTTTCTTCTTTTCCTGGTTCCTTGAGGTGTAACATTAGGCTGCTTATTTGAGATCTTTTTTCTTTTTTTGATATAGACATCTGTTGCTAAACATCCCTCTTAGAACTGCTTTTGTTGCACCCCACAGATTTGGGTATGTTTTGTTTCCTTTTCATTTGTCTCAAGATATTTTTTGATTTTCCTTTTAATTTCTTCTTTGACCCATTGGTTGCTCAGAAGTGTGTTTAATTTTTTTTTTCCTTTTTTTGTCTTTTTTTTTTTTTTTCCCTTTTTGTCTTTTTTCGTGACCGGCAACGGATCGCAACCCTCAGTGTCGTGCCCGTACCGGACCGGGACCGGCAATGGGATTGCAACCCTCGGTGTTGCTCCCGCACCTTGCTCAGCCAGTGAGCGGCCGGTCTGTATGCGGGATCCGAACCCTTGGCGGGAGCGCTGCCGTGCTTCCCAAGCGGCGCACTGTAGCAGTGCGCCACCAGGCCGGCCCGTTTTTTTGTCTTTTTTATTGACTGGTAATGGGATCGCAACCTTCGTTGTCGCGCCCGTACTGGGGACCGGCAACGGGATCGCAACCCTCAGTGTTGCGCCCGCACCGCGCTCAGCCAGTGAGCGGGAACCAGTCTCCACATGGGATCCGAACCCTTGGCGGGAGCGCCGCCACGCTCCCAAGCGGCACACTCTCCAGTGTGCCACCGGGCCGGCCCAAAGTGTGTTTAATTTTCATGTATTGATGAATTTTCCAATTTTTCTCTTGTTTCCAGATTTCTAGTTTCATACCATTGTGGTTAGAAAAGATAGTCGACATTATTTCAATCATCTTAAATTTGTGTGCACTTGAAAGGAATGTGTATTCTGCTGCTGTTGGGTGAAATAGCCTATATGTATCTGTTAGGTCCATTTGGTCTATAGTGTTGTTTAAGTTGGCTGTTTCCCTATTGATTTTTTGTCTGAATGATCTATTGTTGAAAGTCAGATGAAATTTCCTACTATTATTGTATTGCTGTGTATTTCTCCCTTTATTCTGTTAATATTTGCTTCCTGTATTTAGGTGGCCCAATGTTAGGATTGCATACATTTATAATTGTTGTATTCTCTTGATGAATTGACCACTTTATCATTATATAATGACCTTCCTAATCTCCTATGGCAGTTTTTTTTTTACTCAAAGTTTGTTTTGTCAGATGTAATTATAACCACCTTGCTCTCTTTTGGTTTCCATTGCATGTAATATCCTTTTCATTTCTTTACCTTCAGCCTCTCTGTGTCCTTAAAGCCAAAGTGGACCTCTTTTTGACAGCAATAAAAAAAACATTCCATGTGTTTTTCTTAGAGAATTTAATCTATTTACATTTAAAGTAATTATTGGGAGATACAGGGATACCTAGCTTTATTGCACTTCGCTTTATTGTACTTTGTAGATATGCTTTTTACAAGTTGAAGGTTTTTGGTGATCTGCATTGAGTAAGGCTAATAGTGCCATTTTTCCAACTGCATGTATTAGCTTCATGTCTCTGTGCTACATTTCGGTAATTCTCACGATATTTCAAACCTCTTCATTATATCTATAATGGTAATCTGTGACCACTGATCTTTGATGTTACTTTTGTAAGTGTTTATAAAATGGTGAACTTAAGCAATAAATGTTTTGTGTGTTCTGATTGCTCCACCAATTGGCTGTCTCCCCATATCTCTCCTTCGTATTGTCCAAGTAAAGGAAGAGCCACATGTGTATTATTTTAAATCAAAAGCTAGAAATGACTAAGCTTAGGATGATGTGTCAAAAGCTGAGACAGGCTGAAAGCTAGATCTGTTGCGCCAGTCAGCCAAGTTGTGAATGGAAAGAAAAAGTTATTGAAATACATTAAAAGTGCTACTCTAGTGAACAAATGATAAAAAAAGGGGGGGGGTGAAACAGCCTAATTGCTGATATGGAGAAAGTTTTATTGGTCTGGATAGAAGATCAAACCATCCACAACATTTCCTCAAGCTAAAGTCTAATCCAGACAAAGACCCTAACTCACTCTAATTCTACGAAGGCTGAGAGGTGAGAAAACTGCAGAAGAAAAGTTTGAAGCTAGCGGAGGTTGGTTCATGAGGTTTGAAAAACAATCTGTCTCCCTAATACGAAAGTGAAAGTGAGGCAGCAGGTGCTGATGTAGAAGCTGCAAATTATCCAGAAGATCTGGCTGAGGTCATTGATCAAGGCGGCTACACTAAACAACTGATTTTCGGTGTAGACAAAAAGCCTCATATTGTAAGATAAAGCCATCTAGGACTTTCATAGCTACAGAGGAGAAGTCAATGCTTGCCTTCAAATCATCAGAGGACAGGCTGACTTTAATATTAGGGGCTAATGTATCTGGTGACTTTCAGTTGAAGTCAGTGCTCATTTACAATTCTGAAAATCCTAGGCCTCTTAGGAATTATGCTAAATCTACTCTGCCTATGCTGTATAAATGGAACGACAAAGCCTGGATGACGGCACATCTGTTTACAGGATGGAGTAGTGAATATTTTAAGCCCATTGTTGAGACTTACTGCTCAGAAAGAACAGATTTCTTTTAAAATATTACTGCTCGTTGACAATGTACCTGGTCACCACAAAGCTCTGGTGCAGATGTACAAGGAGATTAGTGTTGTTTTCATGACTGCTAATATAACATTCCTTCTGCAGCCCGTGCAACAAAGAGTAATTTTAGATTTCAAGTCTTATTATTTAAGAAATCCATTTCATAAGGCTATAGCTGCCATAGGTAGTGATTCCTCGGATGGATCTAGGCAAAGCAAATTGAAAACCTTCTGGAAAGGATTCACCATTCTAGATGCCATTAAGGACATTTGTGATTCATGGGAAGAGGTCAAAATGTCAGCATTAACAGGAGTTTGGGAGAAGTTGGTTCCAGCCCTCATGGGTGACTTTGAGGGATTCAAGGCTCCAGTGGAGGAAGTAACTGCAGATGAGGTAGAAACAGCAAGAGAACTAGAATGAGAAATGAAGCCTGGAGACGTGACCGAATTGCTGCAATCTCATGATAAAACTTTAATGGATGAGGAGTTGCTTCTCATGATGAGCAAGGAATGTGGTTTCTTGAGATAGAATCTACTCCTGGTGACAATGCTGTGAACATGGTTGAAATAACAACAGAGGATTTAGAATATAACTTAAACTTAGTTGATAAAGCAGCAACAGGGTTTGAGAGGATTGACTCTAATTTTGAAGGATGTTCTACTGTGGGTAACATGCTACCAAGTAGCATCTCATGCTACAGAGAGATCTTTTGTGAAAGGAAGAGTCAATTGAGGAGGTAAACTTCATTGTCTTATTTTAAGAATTTTCCACAGCCACCCCAGCCTTCAGAAAACACCAGCCTGATCAGTCAGCAGCTGTCAACATAAAAGCAAGACCCTCCACCAACAAAAGGATTATGGCTTGCAGAAGTCTCAGATGATAGTTAGCATTTTTTAACAATTAAGCAATTTTTAATTAAGATACATACGTTGTTTATTAAGACACAATGCTATTGCACACCTAATAGACTAATAGTTCAATGTAAACATAACTTTCATGTGCATTGGGAGACCACAAAGTTTGTGTGACTGCTTTATTGCAGTGTTCACTGTAATGCATTGGTCTGGAATCGAACCACACCCACAATATCTACCAGAACTAATAAAAAGTTGCAGCTACATGGTTAATGTACAAAAAACAATTGGATTTAGTATACTAGCAGCACACAATACAATAACAGAAACATGCAATATTTTGCAATAAATCAAAACAAAAATGCGTAAAATGTCTATAGTGAAAACTACAAAATGAGGTTAAGAGAAATTAAAGATGACTTAAATAAATGAAAAGATATACGATGTTTATGGATTAGAATACTCAGTATTATTAAAATACTAATTCTTTCCAAGTAGGTATTACATTCAGTGCAATCCCAATCATAATCCCAGCAGGACTTTTTGTGGAAATTGACAAGATGATTCTAAAATTTGCGTGGTAATGAAAAGGACCTAGAATCTCCAAAGCCATCTTGAAAAAAGAAAAAGAACAAAGTCGGCAGACCTACTCTGCCTGCTTTCAAGACTTGTACAAAACTAATAAAGCTAAAGTAATCAAGACAGTGTGCGTCAGGCATAAGGATCAGTGAGTAGATCAAAGGCACAGCTAGAGATCCCAGAATTGGACCTACTATTATACGATTATACTTAATTTCAGAACAGTGGTTATACCTGTGATTATGGTTATACTTAAGAATATGATTATACTTTATGTGGGAACAGTGGTTCTTTTGATCCTATATTCAGTGTTCTTGGGACAAAGAGGTGTGTACTGGTTGAGAAAGACCCTAATTGTAGGACAAGACCCAACACCTGGTGATATTTTAGGGAGTTAAAATTTAGAGCCATTCACAATATTCACTGGGTAGAGTCATCTTTTCCCTTCTCCCTTCAGCCTATATGATAAGTAAGAATTATATAACAGATAAAAGTCTGACATTCAAGGATGGGTTGATTGTTACACAACTGATCCCGTTTTCTGATGCCATCTAGCATCCTACCTGTTCTTGGTTGGTCCTGAGTTCAAGTAGTCTGTTCTATGATTTTCATCGTTTCTTATACTTGTCAGATCACCAGTCCTAATTTGGGGCTCAGAGTTTTGTGTGAGGTGGTGGCATGGGTCTTTTTTCTCAGGCAGATCTGGTGTGGCATTCCTTCTGCATGAGCTGAAGCCACAAGGAACTCCTTCCATCACAGGAGGTGACAACAGCCACACTTAATGAGCCCTCAAGTTACTCAATAAGCACTTTATATACATTACACATTTTAGTCCTAAATCAACCCTGGAAGGTAGGATTATTTTGCCCACTAAGTTTGCAACAACTATGTAAACTAAAAGTACATTGAAAGATCAATTCTGGGCCGGCCCGGTGGCGCACTGCTACAGTGCGCCGCTTGGGAGCGCAGTGGCGCTCCCGCCGAGGGTTCGGATCCCACATACAGACCGGTTCCCGCTCACTGGCTGAGCGAGGGGCGGGCGCAGCACCGAGGGTTGCGATCCCGTTGCCGGTCCTGGTCCGGTACGGGCCCGACACTGAGGGTTGTGGTCCGTTGCCGGACACAAAAAAAAGACAAAAAAAAAGGAAAGATCAATTCTTCTGAAGAGACCAAAGACATAGGAGCAACTCAGACAGGAAACTGTTCACAGATTTTAATACAGTGTTTACCATTCTTTATCTCCAATTCTAAAATCCCAAACAGCACTGAACGTTGCCTGTGTTTGGTAACAAATATGGTGGCAAACTCTGAACTCTTTGTTTATACTGACAGGCATCGTGAATTTCCTAGAGGGGGGAGACTGGCATGTTGGTCACACATGTGTGTGGAAGTTTCAGTCAGCTCCGCCTCCTTTGTCCGGGGTTTCTTTCCAGTCTGTTACGAGGTCAGACATTCCAGATGAAGCCAGTGATGTTTTATTGCATGGTGGCTGGGGGGTTTTCATTGCTCCTACCCCAGGTTGTCAAAGGGTCTGGTTCCCAAACCTTGTCGAACACATGTGACTGATTACTGTTTTATCAAGGAGTATAGAAACCTAGAAGCACTTTAGGGCACCTGGCTTAAACTGCTCATTCTGGAACAGATTGCTGAGGCCTCAGGAGGGGGAATTGCTTATCCAGTCAGCAGAAGGGCTGGGATTCAGCATCTCCACTTCTGAGTTAATGCTCCTCTAACACATCAGCTGCCTTCTCTGCATCTTGACATTGATTAATCAATATCCTGACCACTTATGTTGAGCATGCCAAATTCTACCAGCAGAGGGCACCATTGATCTCTTGGCGTTTTCAAGAACTTTGGTTTCTTGACCAGGAATTACTAAAAGTGTATTAATATTTGATAAGATTTAATATAGGTGTATTACATAAGTTGTAAGAATAGACGCTGAGTATTTGAAGGCTCTGGCTTTTATGTAAAAGTATGAGACACCACAATGTACTCTAACGTGCAAACAGATATGTCTGTGACGTGGAAGTTCATTTGAAAACCAGATTTAGAGATGCCTTGGCATCGTCCGAGCCCTTAGAAGTCGCTGAATATCTCTGTTCCTACATTATCCAGGCACAGAAACATGCTGCCATTCATACCTAGATAAAGCAGGTGAGAAATAGTCCTCATTCCCTCTTTTAGAACAATGCATCGCTCCAGCATTATCAGACTGAAACAAACACATCCTTTCACGTGTGTTGTTCACTGGGCAGTGCAGGCAGGCTGGGTGAGCCTCTGCTCTGCTCAGCCTAGCTACTCAACCACCTCGCAGGACTCTTGTGGGGATTAAATGAGGCACGGTATGAAAGCCACCTAGCACACTAGCAGATGGATAATAAACAGGAGCCTAGAGGACTGGTCTGCAGGTGAGGGCCTTTGGTGATTAGGATGGGTTGGAGGCAGGATCCAGTATACCTGGGATATTTGACAGGTCATTGGAAGGTGGGCTCAGAGTCGGGATAAAAGCAGAGGCACGCTGCTGGGCACTCTGTGGTCAAAAACCTGGCTCCATGGCCTGAGTCAGCCTGCCCCACCAGACCCAACTTGTGTGCCTGGGTGTGGGCGCTGTGCGTGCCCCAGTCTCTGTGGGAGATGGGGGTGAATTTATGAATTTAAATCATGGGCTCTTTCTGGTCGCACTTGGTATTGGAACTGGAAGAACTGAGCCCACAGGTGGCACTGTCGGCCAAACCAAGGTTTTTTGATGACAAGTGAGATATTTGGAATTACCCGGTGAGCACTCCCCTCAAAGTGGGTGTGCATTAAAGTCACGCACCCTCCTTCCTGCGCCAGCCCCCCGTCTTCCTCACTCTGCCCAGCTTCTCCTTCCCTTCCCTTCCCTTTTACCTCCTGCTTTCACCTCTCACAGGCTAGAAAGAGTGACATCCCACAGGGACTGCTGTGGAAGCTGCAAGGATAAGACTGACTAGACTTGGTGGAAGGAAATGGATAAAAGAACAGCACTTAAATGATGCCAAGTTGGTGGTGGTGATAGCAAATTTGGTGAAGTGCAGAGCGTGCTGTTTTTTATTCTTTTTAGGGGAAAGCAGGGTAGTGAGTAGAAGAGATTCATTACGTTAGGTTGATCTATGCAGTGGACATACATTTGGATCTTGGGGGTGGGGAACAGGACTAGAGATATAGATTTGGGTATTTTCCATATGGAAGTTATAAATGAAGCCATGACGGTTAAGATCTCTGAGGTGTAAAGGGAGAAGGTGAGAGGGGCATGGATTGAAAATGGAGACAAGATCCCCTTTAGCGCCCAGGAGGGCAGGGAGGATGCAGTTGAGAAGGGCAGGGATGAGAAGTAGGGAGAGGACCTGAGGAATGGCCTTGCAGAGGCTGCAGGGTCCCCTCACTGGACATCAGGCACAGAGCCAGACTAGTCTCATCACTGGCAGGTACAGGGATTCACTGTTGACACCACCTTACTTCGTGGGCTGTACCTGAAGCAAAAGGCAGGCTCTTCTCTACTGCAGTTACCAACAGAAGTGACCACATGATGGCATTGTGAACAAGGGAAACAGGGCGTGACACTGAGTCAATGCAATGACAGGATCAAGACGGAGAGGATAAGGGCAGATCCTGATCTTCACTGAGTGCCGATTTATTTCCTGCAAGGAAGGGCTATTATGTCCATTTTACAGAGGAAGAAACTGAGGTCCAGAGAAGTTGTTATTTGTCCAAGACCACAGAGCTAGTTAATGGTAGAACCAGCTTCTAGCCAAGCTTGAGTGATTCTAGAATCCAAGCTCCTTCCACTGTGTCCACCTGCCTCCTGAGGCCACCAGCCTTCTGATGCCACCCACCTTCTGGAGACTGCCTGCCTCCTGAGTTCCCCCACCTTCTGGGTCCCCTGCCTTCTGATGCCACCCACCTTCTGGAGGCTGCCTGCTGTTCTGGACAGTGTCCCATTGAGCCAGTTCCTCAGTGCTGTGCCCAGCCACCCCACTTAAAATGATTCAATAGACATTTTTCAGTCCTTATCTCCCATGACATCCTTCTGGGATGTGACCCAGACTGTTCCCTCCTTCTTGAAATTCCCCTTTCCCTTAATTTCTGCAAAACCACTTGCTTACTTCTCTGACCAGTTCTTCTCTTTATGTTTCATTGACTTCTTTTTCACAGTCCATCTCTTAATCGTTAGTACTCTCCAGGATAATGTTCTTAGATATCTTCTCATTTAACTTTACACCAGAAGACACAAACTACAGTGACTCCAGGAGCCGGGCTGGGGATGCACATGCGAGCAGCTGATGGACCTAAGACAGCAGCGCCTCTAGGCTAGGAAAGATGATGTAGACGCGTGGCCCCAGAGAGGGGTACTGAGGAGAGTGGGGAGTAGAGTTTGTGAGAAATGGACCAAACAGGGTCTAAATGGCGCTTAAAAAGAGTGGGTAATGTGGGGGTCCCAGGAAAATTGGCCTTTAGGATACTGGTAGAATGCTTGGAAATAAAGGAACTCAAAAACATACGGCTTAATTAAGCCGATTAGATGTCAGAGGCTGGGAGGTCACTTCTTTCATTGTGCCCTTAGAAAAAAGGAATGAGCTTATTGGTAATAAGTAAGTAAATCAGCAGGCAAGCAGACGCCACTCCCTCCAGCCATCTCTAGCATTCCCCTGGTCATCCGAGGCCAGCGTCAGAGCTGGCAGCAAGGCCAGAGGTCAACGGAGGGTGGGAGGCTGTGCCACAGCAGAGATGGGTAAGGAGGATGGGAACACTGAGTAGGTCCCAGAGGGGATTATTGGCAAAGGACAGGTGGCTTTCAGTGGAGACGAGGAGTTCTATTCATCTTTTTATTTGAAAAACTTAGTCTTGGGAAGTCTTCGTTGTCCTTTCTAGGTACTGTGCCTGTATTAGGTGGCTAGATTAAAGTCTGATGACAGGCAGCTGAATTTTTGAAGCCACTATTGTGTCTTTTAATTTTTTTTTGGATGGATGGGGGACACTGAAATGTGAAAACTTAGAACTGTTACATTTCTGAAGTTGTGCTATTGGGTGAGGGGTCTCTTTTGGAGAGACAAATCAGCAAGCCTCAGGTGTGGTGGGGCCGCAGGGAGAGCACTCCGGGGAGTTCCCGAGCTCTTTGAGAAACGGCCCACAGGGTTTTAGGACCGTCATCAGGACTTACAGACACTGGGGATAAGATCTGCGGACTGAGGTGGAGCAGTAGAAGTGGCTTTAGCCCTTGGGGCATGAGGGAGAATACCAGGAATTTGCAAAGAACCCCTATAAAATGACACTTGGTGGTGGCACTCCCATGCCATCAGCCCAGCCCCGGCAGGACTTCAATTCTTTCACAGAAGGGACAGCTCTCTGCAAAGAGCAGAGCCGTCCTGCAGACATGTGGTGCGTGGGAGCCTCCTCCAGAGAGCAGCGGAGGGCGCAGCCCCGGAGCCCTGAAATCACCGAATGTTTTTGGCACAAGCCCCTTTAGGTGGACTTGGGACCTCCCGGGATGCAGCAAGCCCTCCTGCCTGCGTGTCCCTTCCACAGTGCAACTCACGGGAGCTGTCCCCGCTGCCTGGAGCTGGGGGGGAGACACCTTTGGGGAATGATAACCACTTCGTTTAAACTTTTAAAAAGTTTCCCAAGTTTTTTTCTATTGTATTGTTTTCTACACACACTATTTTTATAGTCAGAAAAAATTCCACCATTGGAGCCTTATTTTGAATTTTACTTCATCCAGACTTCCATGGTTTTCTCATGTCAAAGAAAATAAAATAAACAACTGATACTTTGATTCCTTAAACACTCCACTATTTTGTTTAAAAGGGATATTGGAAGGCTGATGGCAAAGGTCCCGTTTGGACCCCTGATTTTCTCTCCAGGTGTTCAAGTCTTTAATTGAGCCTCACATTTAACTGTCCCCGCTCACCTGTAGAATACTTGAACTTTGAGCCTTCTCCTGGGGGCAGCACACCCAGAGCAAAGGAGACCGAGGCTGGGGAGTCAAATAATTGAGCCTCACATTTAACTGTCCCCGCTCACCTGTAGAATACTTGAACTTTGAGCCTTCCCCTGGGGGCAACACACCCAGAGCAAAGGAGACCGAGGCTGGGGAGTCAAAAGGTGGTGTCAGCAAGAGAAGAAACCGTCGATTCTTTTCCGTAGGCTGCTTTCGGGCTGCTAAAATGTTTTCGTTTAGAGAGAAGGTGGTTGCTGGGCCCCCTCTTCATTCCTGATCAAACTTGGAAACCACGAGCACATTAAATGCAGTCCCTCTTCATCCCCAGACCTGTCCCTCGGGCATGGCTCGGCGTCCCAGCCAGGGCTCCTGGACTGCAGGTGGGGAGTCGGGTGGGGGGCACAGACTGAATGCCAGCCTCCAAGTTGTGAGGCCTAAACCACTTGAAACCAGCTGCATGGAAGCACCAGCCATAGCTCTCAGGTGGCCCAGGCCAGCCTGCTGGTTTTACAGTCTGCACAGTCCTTTTACTTGATGGGGTGTGGACAGATCTCTTTGCCTGATCCTCCTTAACCTTAAACTTGGGTCATGGTCTAAAAAGGAGGTGGCTCTGCAATTACTCTTAATGGTAAAACCAGAGGAAAGGCTCTTACTACTCTAGTTTCTCCTCTTCCAGCATTCTGAAATTCACAGATGCACCGTATCAGTAAACTCAAAATACAAGCAAGACTCCACAATAAGCATACGCATGGTGCTGGTTCTCTGGCTTTTCTCAACCTTTTTATCCAAGAAGATCCTATTCACAGAACCATATCTCTTGCTAATCTCTCAAATTAAATGATAAATATTACTTAATTACAAACCATTGAGCTAGCTGCGTAGGGTGCAGAGCTTGTTGTCTGCAGAACCTCATGACCTAGGGGGAGAGCCACATAAATGAATCTAAAGGTAAGAGCCACCATGCAACACTCACAAAACTCAACGGGCGCATGGCTGAGGGAGAGAGGAATTTGACTGGGAGCAGGAAGATGTGTGGATCTGTAAAAGCTTTATAGAGAAAGGGGAGTGGGAGCTAAATCCTGCAAGATGGGTGAGGATAAAGGACAATAGCATCACAGGCAGAGGAAGCAGTTTCTGGAAACAGTGAGGGAAGCGTGACTGGAGTAGAAGGCACTGATGGTGGATATTGTCACACAAAACAAGAAACCAGACAGCAGCTACTTTCCAGAGGGCTTCGAATTCCACAGATGATATTCTATATACCTTTGAAAAACAAAACTGATACGTAAGCATCTGTGTGTCAGAAAAAAGGGTTAAATGCAAAGTCTGTTTAGGAGCAAAACAGATGTGGAAAGGAGAGCAGCTGTGAAGGAGACGTACAGAAGAATTTCCATATTTTAACAATGTCCCCACCTCATTCCACCAAATCAGGGAGCCGAGTCAGGAGGGCATTCTCATTGGTAGCCCCGGTGCAGAGGACATTGGGGTGATACCTTTGGATAGGTAAGAAAAAGACTTCAACATAAAATTTTTTACCCAGCTATGTTATCTACCAAGAACAAGTTATTTTCAGACGTGCAAGGCCTCAGAAAATGTATTTCCAGTGCAGTGATGAATTCAGGTTTGGCAGGGCCTGAAGCCTACACAATTTTGGACACTCCATTTAAGAAAATCATTAAAAATGACTCCTGCTGGGCCGACCCCGTGGAGCACTCGGGAGAGTGTGGTGCTGGGAGCACAGCGACGCTCCTGCCGTGGGTTTGGATCCTATATAGGGATGGCCGGTGCGCTCACTGGCTGAGCACGGTGTGGGCGACACCACACAAAGGGTTGCGATCCCCTTATCGGTCACGAAAAAGACAAAAAAAAAAAAAGACTCCTGCAGAATTAGGTACAAAAATGAGTATTTATTTAGAATTATAAAAGACATCACAACTAATTACAGATCTTTAAATGCTGAAAAATACTACAAATATTTCAAAATATAGAAAAATTTTGATTCTCTGCCTGACTCATCTCTATTGTACTTTTATCCTACATTTTTCTGTACATTTTTATCCTACATTTTTCTACATATTCATACTCTTGATTGCTTCTTCATGTGACAAGTTTGTAATATTTTTATAAAGAGAATAGAAATATTTAATCCCTTATGGTTGATCAAAATTTTATTATTTCTT
>NW_007727848.1:65760-67852 GCF_000696425.1 Galeopterus variegatus | reverse complement strand
CTACAAATATTTCAAAATATAGAAAAATTTTGATTCTCTGCCTGACTCATCTCTATTGTACTTTTATCCTACATTTTTCTGTACATTTTTATCCTACATTTTTCTACATATTCATACTCTTGATTGCTTCTTCATGTGACAAGTTTGTAATATTTTTATAAAGAGAATAGAAATATTTAATCCCTTATGGTTGATCAAAATTTTATTATTTCTTATTAACATGTGCATACTGGGCTAGGACCTCCAGCCCCCACTGGGGGTGAGAAGATGCCGTGACTGGGTGGGACTCCCAGAAGCCACTTCTTGGTCAGTTTGGCTGCAAGAACTTAGCTGCACGTGGGGGGAGCTGCGACTCACACCCACATGCAGGGAATCCTGCCTCCGCTTCCCCATAGCCAGCAAGTGCGCTGGTGGGCTGCTCCACCACCACCTAGCAAGACGGGAGTGTGACAGCGGGGATGCAGGAGAGAGCAGCTGTCCTAACCAATTGTTGTTAAACTGTCCTATTGGAGGATTTTTACAAACATACACAGTCATGTGAACTTAAGGCCTTGGAAGCAGCCACTACTGGTGAGGGCCTCAGAGCTTCTGTCACTGCTCTTCTGTGTCTTTCCTGGGAGGCGACTGAAAGGCTGGACTCCAGCAAAGACAAGCAGCAAATGAAGCAGCAGCTGAGGGAAAGTAGTGGGTCCCAGTCAAGAGAGCTCTGGAGACGTTCTGGAAGACAGTAACTCACTGATTTTTGAAAGCAGCAAGTTTTTATAGATGTAGGAAGGGGAGGGCTCCTGGAGGGCACATGTAAATTTCCCCAAACTCAGACCATGGGTATTTTGAAGATACTGGAAGGATCTCATAAAGGAGCTCAGCCATAAATGGCCAGTGTATACATACAGCTCATAAAAATAACCGTATCTCACAAAAGTACTCTACACTTCCCAGCAGACTAAAAAATGCAAAGTCAGAAAAAAACCTGCTATCCAGCTGACTGCCTACTATCTCTGACAGCTAGGAACCCTAAATTATAAATCAGACCAGAAAAGGAATTAGTATAGCAATTTGGTAAATACTTCATTTCCCATTTTGACTTTGATTAATAAATAAAAATTAGTGATTATATTTTAAAGAGAAATAAATTCTGTCTATAGTTGATGGAAAAATCAAAAAGAACTGTTAAGGATATAATTTAAAGTAAAAAAGGTAACCAATAGATAAATTAAAAAAATATTTTGAATGTACACATAAATGAATATGGTACACGACTGTGTTATGAAGAGAGATATTGGGGTTGTAAGCAAATCTTCCTTCTGCAGAGCAGAGAGTTAATGGATGATAGGTAAAGCTGATAAATCCAGACGGGGCTCCATGAGCATGTTATTGAGAACTTCAGAGGCTGCTACCAGAGGGAATAAGTCAGAAATGATCAAACGTGTCTGTTTCTGAAGAGCTGAACTAAGGGTAGGTGGCAGGCAGGGGACAACTGTTTTTCTTTATGTGTCTCTATACTGTGTGATTTTTAACAATCATGTACATGTTATGCTGATTAAGAAGAAAGTTAACACATTTAAGAAACTGTTCAGGTCACATGCTTTACTCAGAGTTGGGACCACAGGACATGTGGCCAGGTTTCATCAGAGAGCTGTTTTGCTACCTTGTGATAGGGGTGCATGCAGAAGGGAATGCTGATGCATTGCTGCTGCAGGATGTTAGGTTTAGGAAGCATTTAGCCCTGGCCTTTGTCACGTGGCAAGCTCCTGCCTCCAGGGCTCTCCTGCCTGTGGAGTGATGTGTGGCTGTTCCAATGTGGTACATGTGGTCAGGTAAGTCTGAGCAATGCTAAATACCCTTAGCTTCCTCCCCACCCTTTGCAGAGTCCCAGTTCATCAACAAATTAATGTTTTTGAAGAATCCACAGGAAGTAAGAAAAAACTTTTTTCCTCCAAGCATACTTGTCCAAAGATGGCAATTGCTAAGCTTTTTAATCTCAGTACTCCTGTTTGTTCTTAAAAATCACTAAGGAATCCAAAGAGCTTTTTTTTGTATGGCTTATTTCTATCAATATTAACTGAGGTAGAAATTAAAAGTAAGAAAATTT
>NW_007727848.1:62780-64823 GCF_000696425.1 Galeopterus variegatus | reverse complement strand
ACCAAGGGTTGCGATCCCATTACCGGTCACGAAAAAAGACAAAAAGGAAAAAAAAAATTTTCATACTCAGTTTCATTAATATCCATTGTTCTGTCTTGCAGTTTAAGTAGATCTTTTACCCATGCATGATTTTGTAACAAAATACACTGACCATTTTCCAAATACTGGATCCTTGAGTTATGAAATTTTAAAAATGTTGACAATACAATTTAAAAATTGTTTATACAATATCAAAAAAAAATCACATTCATTAGTAGCACTTCTGATATCATCAGAGAAGTAACTAAGTATTGGAAATCAACATGCAGCAGAAATACTTTCTGTGTACTTCTCATTTTATGACATGGAATATTAAAAGGACATATATAATGGGTTAAGATTTAATAAAGCAAAAAAACCCAACAAGAAAACAGATTTAAAAACTGGACAAAGAACCCGAACAGACATTTCTCAAAGAAGACATAAAAATGGTCAACAGGTATATAAAAAGGTGCTCAACATCACTAATCAGGGAAATGCAAATCAAAACCACAAAGATATATCACTTCACACTCGTTAGAATGGCTATTATTAAAAAAACAAGCTATAGCTAGTGTTGTCGAGGCTATGCAGAAAAGAGAGCCCTTGTACACTGTTGGTGGAAATGGAAATTGGTACAACCATTATGGAAAACAGTATTGAGCTTCTTCAAAAATTAAAAATAGAACTACCACATGAGCCAGCAATTCCACTTGTGGATATTCGAGTGTATCCAAACAAACTGAAATCAGGGTCTCAGAGAGACATCTGCACTTCCATGTTCATTGTGGCATTATTCAGAATAGTCAAAATGCAGAAACAACCTATATTTCCATCGACTGATAAATGGATAAAGAAATGTGGTATACACATACAATAGAATATTATTTAGTCTTTAAAAAGAAGAAAATCCTGCCAATTGCGACAGCATGGATGGGGCTGGAAGACAGTATGCTAAGTGAAAGAAACCAGGCACAGAAAGACAAATACTGCATGTTCCCACTTACTTGTGGAATCTAACATAGTCAAACTCATAGAAGCAGAGAGTAGAATAGTGGTTGTCAGGGCTGGGGGCAGGGAAATGGGGAGGTGATGGTCAAAGGGCACGAGGTGTCAGTTGTATGAGATCTGTAGATTCTGGAGATCTAACTTACTGCATGGTGCCTATATCTACTGATTCTGTATTGATACTTAAACTTTGCTAAAAGGTAGATCTTAGGTTAAGTGCTCTTGCCATAAAAATAAGCCAACGAAACAACAGTAATAATGAGGTGGGGGGGAACTTTGGGAGGTGGTGGGTATGTTTAATGCGTGGGTGGTAGTGATGGTTTCACAGGTGTACACTTGTCTCCAAACTCATCAAGATGTGTGCATTAAATATGTACAGCTTTTCCCGTGTTGCTCATACTTCAACAAGTGGTTTCAAAGTGATTTAAAGAAATTAATAATTTTCACCACATTATCGAGAACATTCTTCATGAGCTGACAGTTTACTGGTGTTGTTTATTGATGGACAGCTGTGCGAGCATGCGGGGAAGCATGCTGTGGCTGCCAGTGCATGTGGCTCAGCTGCCGCGATGTGTGCTGAGGTGCCAGTGGTTTACCCTCCCTGCTTACGCACCATCAGTGTGAATGTCAACCCTGTGACGTTTCCATCTTTTATTCTGCTTTATATTATTATCAGTTGGCATTCTCCTCCGAGGAAGTGCTTCCACTTTTCACTTTTTTGTCTGTCTTATATCAGGATGGACTCGTGAATTCCCATTTTATTCACTGGGTTACAATCTGTTGCTATCATCATCTACTCTGTTGTTCAAATTGTTATAAATTTGGCCAGGGGGAATCCCTTGCAGCTAGTGCTTGTCTGCTTCTTTCTGCCACGTCTGTTCATCTCTCTGAGGCCTCCTCTGACCTCTTCTGCACTCACCATGGGCCTCACCTGCAAGAACTGCAAGGCCACGTGTACTCTGGGCCTGCAGTACATTCTCCCCGCACTTCAGCTGTGAAAAACGATGGGATACGGTG
>NW_007727848.1:61004-61718 GCF_000696425.1 Galeopterus variegatus | reverse complement strand
AAAGATCTAGATGCAAACTGCTTTTGGTGTCATTTCTAAACTCTTCTTGATGCTGATATTATACGGTAATTTGTACTGTATTAAGTGCGATATTTGCCAAACCAGTTATAACAGTCCCTGTGTTCAAGCAGTCTAAGCTGTAAAGAGACACAGCAGATACACGTAAGAGGAAGATGTTTGATTAATATATTTTGTTCCTATTTTGCCTCTTTTGTATTATTTATTTATTTATTTATTTATTTTTTTACATATTTTTCATTCACATCTGAATGGACAAGGACGGAGAAGTAATAACAAAACAGGAAAACAGAAATAGCATTTACTGGCACTTTCTAGTATGAGGGGACTTCGAAAGTTCGTGGAAAGATGCCCGCCGTCTTTTAATTTTTTTCCCACGAACCTTTGGACGTGCGCTCGTCCTCGGCCCTGTGCTGGTCTCGTCGTGCACTATTTCACTTGACGTCCATATAACCTGCGGGTGTGGACTGGTGACCCCTCTCTTACCATGGTTTGGAGTCTGACCCCCACTTTTATGAGTTGTCCTATCACAATCAAGGGCGTGCACAGCAGTGCCTGAAACTCGCATCCCGGCTGCTCGGTGACAGGGTGACAGCGGCGTGGCGGTGCGTTGCGGGGGTGGTCGCGCGCGTTGGGCCGGCTCCGTGCGCAGTGACAGGAGCGGGGTTGGCTGAGTCGCGGGCACGAGCAGGGGCG
>NW_007727848.1:31785-60789 GCF_000696425.1 Galeopterus variegatus | reverse complement strand
CGCTGTGTCTGGGCCCCCGTCCTCCGCACCTACCACACCAGCCAAGGTGTTTTTTAAAAGATGGAAAGGCTGAAGAGAATGGTGGAAGGACAGAGGCGTGTGCAGGTGCCGCAGGGGCGACGGAGAGGAGAAAGTGGGAAAAGCTTAAAATTAGGGCGTCCTGGGGGTTGGCAAACAATTGCAAGAAGTTGTATCTCTCCTCTTAGTTAAAAGCATTTCTTCACCCTCAAGTACGCGTGTGCTGCTGCAAAGCTCCTGGCACAGTCTCCCCAGGACATTTCATGATCTGCCTGGTTCAGGCGCACAGGTGGGGGCAGAACAGATTATATGTCCCCTGTGGGCTTCTCCGCCCTCGGCCCAGCAAGCGTGGCCTTGGCGGCTGTACAGCCAGGCGGGCATCTGCGTCCCAGGCCTGGCGCTCTCCAGCTCTATGCACAGAGCCACCTGGCTCTCCTGTCACCTCGCCGAGACACTTCTGGCCTCAGGAAATCTGCTAATGAAGCTCCTTCGCCTTGCTCCAGAAGCCCAGCTGGAACCCTGGAGAGCTGGTCTAGCAGCACCCTGGAAGCCGATGGCTTAGTGCTGCGCTGGGAAGGCGTTTGGCAGAGGCCTCCTTCTGTGTCCACCTCTGTCCCCTCTGCTCCAGTCCTTCACTTGTCTCTTATGGGCCAAAGTGGGGCAGGGCGAAGGGAAAGAGAGAAGAGGGAGGCAGGTTTGCATTTTATTTCTCTCAATTCTGCCTCGTTGTTCAGCTGTCATAACTTGGTTATCACACATTGCCAGAATTTGAGTTGTATTATGAGGCTAATAAACTCATTTCCCCAAATTGAAATTCAAATACTTGTATGTCTTTTTAACTTGTACTTCCTCCCCTCTTGCAGGAGGAGAATCTCTTTTTACATAATACCATGCAGAACGTTGGGGGTCCCTTATAGTTTAGGTTTTTGTAATGTTTGAGAACAGGCTGGAGCATGGTAGGCATTTTACAAAATTGAATTGTTGAGAAAATAGCTGTGCTGGTATATTAGAAACTGAGAGGGTGAACAAAACCCACGCAATTTGTGCCCGGCCTGCTGCCTGCCTTGCTGACTCCTGTTTGACCTCATTCCTTTGCTTCACTGACCAGCTACACCCGAACCTCAGGGCGAGCTGTAAGTGGAACGTGGGTTTCAGGGAGTGAATGGTTTATTACTGCAGGTGGCATCAGTGATCTGAGCACTAACATCACAAGACCCTCCCCCTCAACCTCCTGGATCAGGAAGACTCCTGGTGATTGACGTTACTATCTTATTTTTCTTGAGATATTTCCTTGAAGTTATTCTTAGTAACAGGGGCTTCTGCTGTGTAAACATTGTCTAACCTGCAGAGGGAGGGAGATCTCATCTGCAGGTCAGCTTTTCTGTGCCTGTCTCTCCGATTAATAAATATCTTTGTAAATCTCTGAATGGACCTACCCGTCTCCTTCTTCATCTCAGAGTACCTTTTCAATTTGGAGGGCATAGTACTTTAACTCCCTCCTCGCACAAAACGTCCAATTTTCCTCAAGATGAGTTCTTTAAAAATGATCACGCTCATTTCTATAGAGTAACTGCATATTTTTAGGTAGGACTAGAAGCAACCCAGACTGTATTATCTTTATTTCACATAGGCTTGCAAATTTATGCCAGTGTCTAATTGGAAACTCCACTCCTAAGAAGTGCTTCCTCCGGCTTAACCCAACTCAGCTTCTTGCTTTTTTCAGAGAACATGAAAAAGTAAGCAAAACAGCTGTTTTCCCACCCTCTGTGTGAAGCTCGTCATAGCAGTGGAACACAGCTGAGTCACTCCTCAATGTCCTTGTTCCTCCCAAGTATAATTTTTTAAAGTGGGGATGATGGGACAGCAGGTGGCCTGTGGGATGTGCAAGGTTCAGGGTACACACTCTGCTCACACAGCCAAGCAGTGCCCACTGTGAAAAGCACACCAGACAGAAGCACCCAAGATCTATTGTTTAAATAGCATGTACTTTGGAGCAGGCATCAGTTCAAATCCTAGTACTGACTGACATTTCGTATTGGTGTGGCTAAAATGTGTGTCCTTAAGAGCATTATCCAAGGTCCTACCCAGCAGTGAGTGGTGGAGCCCAAATGGGTTCCTCACATGGGAGGAGAAGGTGTGTTCCTTGCCCATCTGTAAGAGGCAGCTGTGCTTAATTATGGAATAAGTGCAGACTATTTCTTCTACCTTCTAGTTTTAGAACTGTGGAGTCAGCATAAGCTCATGCTCTTGAAGCTGCCCCAAAGTGTCTTTGTTGTCAGAAAACACACACAGGTGGGCGAGACCCCAGCAGTGGATTTTGTTGTTCTGCTGGGAAGATGGGAAAACTGAAGTTCATGTCACCTGCTAGTTAGTCTTGGTCTACCTCCAGCCCAAACTAGGGCTCAGTGAAGCAGGTTAATACGACTATGGGCACCTCTGGCTGCAGAGAACATCAGGAGTGTGTGTGCCTGCAGAACAGGCGGCCAGCTCACACCCTTTCTCACTCCAGACTGAGTTTGCCGGGAATGTTTCAATTTTTTTGTTTTGTTCCTAAGTTAAAGGATTCTAGAATTGTGGGGCTAGAAGCACACAGTGGGGCTCGCAGACCTGGACCAGACCAGATCCTGTGGCTCCTGTTCCAGAGGCAGCTCCATGCCTCTAGTGCTTTGGGCACTAAACGTTTTCTTACTGAATTTTGTTTATGGAGGCCTCATGGGAAGTGATTTGAGGCTGAAGTTACATGAATACAAGACCATGAGAAATGAGATTGATCATGAGATCTGCCTGTGTTGGGACCTCTGAGCAATCGTGGGCTCACCCTCCCTTAGTATAGGTTATGATGATGTTACTATAGAACCAACCTGAATCACCCATTTCTGTTTCCTGCAGTGCTATTCCAAGCCAGAGAAGCAATAACTTACTTTTACAACCTATTAGAATTGCTCCCCTCTCAGCAATCCTCACACGTGACAAGGGATATAAACATCCCGATGATGGAGGGGGCTTCCCCTGAGAGGCCTCGCTCTGTGTGGGAGACGCGAGCTGCTGCATCACTCTCGGGGAAGACAGGAGGCCACTCAGGCTAAAAGCAGGAGAAACAAGGTCTGCACTTCTCATCACCTCTTGCCCGAATGTAAGAAGATCTGCAGCGCTGAGAATGAATTCATTGTGGTTGGACAATCCACAGGTAATCTTACCAACATAATGAGAGGTGGAAAAAGCAACGCCAGGAGAGCAAGCAGCTAAGCTAAGAATTCATTTTTAGAGCAATATGAATCAAACAAAATGAAATGATACACTGTTTAGAAATACATTCATGTGCGGTATAAATACATTTTCAAAAAGAAAGAGAATCATAAACCCATAATCCAGGACAGTGTTATACCTGAGAGGACGCAGGGGTGCACTAGGAGAGGTGAAAAAAATTGGTGTTCTTGTTTGTAAATTTGGGGATAGGTCAAAAAAGTCAGAGAGGGGTAAGATATCAAACCTGCTGCTGGACAGAGCTTCTGACTGTACAGCAGTCTTGCAGTCTTCACTAAGCAAGACATTTCACCCCAATAATTTCAGATAATTTTCGAGCAACATTGGTTAGGAATGAAAACCCTGAAACAAATGAAGCTACGTGTACCCCGGCGTCTCACTGGCTAAGTGATCGTCATAATGTTCATCGCTGTGTTCTGCCAGAGGGCGTAAGCGGGGGGACTGAGAGGTAGAGAGCAAAACCTGGGCTGTAGCATGGGAGAGATCGAGAAGTCACAAAGAAGGCCGTTGGGTGACAAAACAAACACATTGAGGTGCTGGACATCATCCTGGCTGCTGCACCTCCAGCAGAAAGTTGGAGTTCTAGGTAAAGGGGTTCCAGGTCCCGGGTGTGTGGGGCCTGAACATAGACAATTTGGGGGGCTCTGCTGTCCTTCCACTCCCTGGGTTAGCCCAGTGGGTGAGGCGCTCCTACAGGGAACAGAGGCCATAGTCCAATGTAAACCAGACAGTGCCCAAGTCTGGCCGCACTGGGAAGAGTCGAAGCCATGTCAAGGGGATGAGAAGGAGCTGTGGTGAGAAAAGGAAAGCAGACCGCCCCCTCCACCTTCCCTCCAGAGCCACCAACACAGGCAGAGCACCTGGCACAGAGACTGGCAGGAGGGATTGAAGTGACGGATCGCAGGAGGCTGATGACCAGCGTGGCTGAGTGGGAGTCATGAGGGCCACTCTCCCGGCCTCCCCCAGCCATTGCTGCCTCAGTGGAGGGCCAGCTCTAACAGGTGTGGGCCATGAGGAGCCCACTTCCACCAGTGACAGGGGTTGGAATTAGCCACCAGCTCTAAGCCTTGCTCCCAGTGTTCCGGGGCACCCCTGGGGGCCATGCTGGATGCCCGGCTTTCCTCTCATTCACTCTGCCTGGCTTTCGCGGTTGCCTTCTGGTTTCCTCTGGAGGCTGCCATCTAGCCCTGCACTTCAGCCCACCAAGATGGGCCCAGACACTTGTTCCAGTTCTCCAGTCCCTCTCCCACAGGCTGGACTCTGCTCGCTGGATCCTCATTTGCTTTGCAAGGTTCTGCTCTACATGGGGCACAGAGTGCAGCAGAAGGTAGAATTCCAACACCCCTGGTGTCCCCACCCGCCTGGGCACTCCTTTGCACCAGGCCTCCCCTTGCCACCTGCGTGATGGGGGCACAGTGGGACCACTGAGCACTACCTGGTGTATTCATTCCCCTCGCCACAGTCCTGTGTTTCCCACAGAGTTCTTGCCGTGCACACTGGCTATTCACTACCCAGTAGCGTTTCTTCTCTCTTATCTTCTGCCAACAGTAGCCCCAGTCGTTTAGGTAGTTGGCAGAGATCCCTTGATCCTGGGAGGGCGAGTGACTGCCCCAGCCTGGGATGTGGATGGGACACAACTGTCTTATGACCGTTCTGGTCCCCTCCTCGCCATGGCCAGCATCCTGGCAGAGGACGTACAACCAGTCTTCCGGATTTCCTGACACAGGGGACTGGACTCATTTCCCTTTCTCTTTACCCCTTTGCCCTTCTCTCATCTTCTTGCCTGGAATTCTAACTTGTCACCTGAAGGCGCAGAAGGTGCCTTGCAGATGAGCATAAGGACGAAGGCCAGCATGATCAGGATGAGGGGTAGAGTGGGAGGCTGGTGCCCGTAGGCAGTGTGGGCAGCTGTGTCAGTGTGGGTTGCCTGTCTTTGGGCTTATCATAAGTAAGGAAATTAAGCTCCTTTTTTGTTTAAGTCTTAGAGGTTCTGGAAGTCAGATTGTTTCCTGTTGTTTGCAGCCAGATACATTCCTAAGTGATGTGCTCCCTTCCTGCTGACCTGAGACTGAAGCTGTGGTATTCCTCAGAGTGGAGCCCAGTGTTGCTTTTGTTTGCCCCCCCCCATGGATTTGTCACCCCACTTCCCTTGGGTGACAGAGACGCAAAGGATTACTCAAAGCCCATCTCTTCTGAGCAGTGAGAGGCCCTGAAGTGGTTAACTTCCCTTGGGAACACTCAAGCGAGAGTCATCCCTTCCTTGGGAAATTAACCCCAAATTGGGGTTCTCCTCCTGCATTTATTTTCCAGACCAGGAAGTTACAGGAAGAGAACAAAGGTGGGGTTATAGTTTACCAATATAGGCTGGTAACTTTCAGTGAAACAAGACAGATGACATCCCAGTAGACAATTAAGTGATCTTACAGCAATTTCTCAGTATTTTTACATAACCATCAGTAACCTGTATGTCCTTGAGTCAGCAACCTTGCTGTGCCACAAATCTTTATCTTACACCAGAGACTTTATAGCCCAAGGAAAGTTTCCAGTCCTCCGCAAGGTCAGTATTTGAAACTGCAAGGCTTTGGAAAACCAGCCCCTGTGAAGTACATATGCTTTATAGTATATTCCACATCCCAGGGGAACATGCTGGATGCGTGGTGGGGAGGGAGGCCAGGGCAGAGAGGAAAGTGTCTCCCCTGCTGAACGAGTGCAGTAGACCGAGGCCTGCCTGGGCTCTAGAGGAGAAGAGGGAATCCTAATGAGATCTTCAGGTGCTCAGAGTATGAGAAGCCTTGCTCTCACCCTGGGTAGGGGAGGAACATGGTCGTGTGGGTTGATTCTTTAGCATGGAGGTGTCTTGGCACCACCCTGGCAGCCAACCAGACTGTGAGAAGTCTTCTTGGAGAGATTGCCCAGGCTGTGACAGAGCCTGCCAAGGTTTGTTGGCCCCTTATGCTGCCCACTACTGCTAATTCCTGTGGGGACGTATTACTCTGCCAGGAAACAACTCAGCAGCATCTTTAAGGGATGATCAGGGATCACATGCACCTCCTACCAGTTAGGTCCCAGGGCTGCTGTCAGTATTGAGGCTGGTGGTGGGTGGTGTCTCTTCACTGGAGTTAGGAAGCTGGCCAGGCCTGGGACGCTGGAAGCAGTGGAGCACTCGGCATGTTTCCATTGACCTCTTACCAAGAGCTGAGACTTCAGGAGCAGTAGGAGACAGTGAAGGTGGATGTGAGCAGAGAGTGGTGAAAACAGCAGGTCTGGTGGGCTGGGGCCCGAGACCTGCAAGTGCCATCTGAGGATTGCACCTGCAATAAAAGAAACAGCCGGATGCGGAGGATGTGTGATCTGCCTCCATGGAGGGCAGTATTCCATTGAAAATCAGGCTTCCAGAAACAAGAAAAGTGTGTGGAGAACCAAGCACTCTCAGCAGCTCTCAAGGAAGCAAGCAGTCACAAACTTCTCTTTGAAAAATAGTATGATTGGGAGAAGGTTCGAGATGGCTTACTAGAGGAGCAGGCTCTCACCTCTGACACAAAGAAAGTCCGGGACAAGTGGATAGTCACATGATGAGCAGAATTTCTGGAAGAAAACACTGGAATTTAGCAAGAGGGTGAGGAAGACCCCCTGAGGTTCAGAAACACACAATGGCAGCATAGAAAAGCAGGTGCAACTCCTGGTCACCATCACCTCAGAGCCAGGAGAGACTCCTCACTGTGGGAAAAGGCAGGCAGGAGGAATCCTCGACATCCACACGCACTGCAAACACCTACCTGCATTCCAACCTACAAGGGAGCCATGTGGCCCTTGCAGACTGCAAGCCCAGCATGGGGAGCTGCAAGGAGCCCATGCAACTGCATTAGTCCAGGGAGGGACTTCATGCTGAGTACTGCACACGTGGTCCCGGGCTGCTGCAGGATGTCACCATTTTGGGATTGGAGCCATCACCAGAGTACATTTTGCCTTGGGGCCAATAGCCCTGGCATCTCCACAGCTCTGAGGCTCCCCTCATCACATCATGACCCAGCCACCTGAGTCCATGCAGCACCCTGCAGCCCTAAGAACAAGGCAGTCCAGTGCATGTGGTGGCCGTACCCAGGACAGAAGGAGCCAGTGTGTGCACTCTCTGCAGCCTGAGTGCCTCCACTTCTCCACTCCTTCTGCCACTGCCAGTAGCCCTGCTCTCTGCCCTGGAGCACTCGTGCACTCTCTCAGGGGCACAGAGCCCAGAGGACATTATGTTAAGTGAAATAAGTCAGGCACAGAAAGAGAAATATCACATGTTCTCACTCATATGTGGGAGCTAAAAAAATAAGTTGAAGTTTTAAAAGAAGAGAGTAGAGTGGAGAGAGAGAAGAGAGAGAAGAGAGTAGCCTCTTTTTACTAGAGGCTGGAAAGGGGAAGGGGGTTGTTTAAGGAACACAAAATTACAGCCAGATAGGAAATAAGTTCTAGTGGTGTACAGTAGCACTGGGCATCTGTCACCAACAATAATTTATTATATGTTCTCAAATGGCTAGAGCACAGGAGCTCAAATGTGCTCATCACAAAGAAATGGAGCATTTTTGTAATGATGTATATGCTAACTACCCCAATGTGACCATCATACATTGTATACATGTATCGAAATATCACTCTCTACCTCATAAGTATGTACAATCAATGCGTTTCAATTAAAAAAAATATGCAAACAGCATAAAGAAAAAAATCAATTTGATATAAAAATTTGAAATTACATTTCACCAAAGACACCAAAGATAATATTTATTTATTTATTTAGCATTTGACCAGGCAGACATTATTTATTTATTTTTTCTTTCCTCTTTTTTTTTTTTTATAAAGCATAATTGATTATAGTTATTTGTGGGATACAGAGTTGAATATTTATACCTGTGTACAATGTATGATGATCAAATCAGAATAATTAGCATGTTTGTCATTATGAAACAATCATTTCTTGCGTCTATTAACCAATTTCTCCCTTAGTCCCCTCCCCTTTCCCCTTTCCCACTTCTAATAACCACATTCTATTCTCTCATTCTGAAAGTTCAACGTATTATTGTGACTGTTTGCTTCTTCATTTGTTTGTTTGTTTTATTTATTTTAACTCCCACTTATGAGTGAGGACATGCAATATTTCTCTTTCTGTACCTGGTTTATTTCACTTAACATAATTTTCTCCAAGCTTATCTATGCTGCTGCAAATGGCAGAATTTCATTCTTTTTTTTTATGGCTCAGTAGTATTCAATTGTGTGCAAATAATACATTTTCCTTATTGAGTCATCCGTTGATGGACATTTAGGTTGGTTCCATATCTTGGCCATATTATATAGAGCTGCCATAAACATGGGAGTGCAGATATCCCTTTGACATGATGATTTCCATTCCTTTGGGTATATACCTAATAATGGGATTTCTGGATCATATAGTAGTTCTATGTGTAGTTGGAGAAACCTCCATACTGTTTTCCAAAATAGCTGAATAATTCACAGTCCTGCCAACAATGTATAACTGTTTGCCTTTCTCTACATCCTTGCCAGTATTTATTATACTCTGTCTTTTTGATGATAGCCAGTCTAACTGGGGTAAGATGATATCTCAGTTTAGTTTTGATTTGCATTTCCCTGACGGTTAATGATGTTGAGCATTTTTGCATATATTTGATGGCCATTTGTACGTCTTCTTTTGAGAAATGTGTTTGGCTCTTGTGACCATTTTTTTTTTTTTTTTTGTCTTTTTTCGTGTCCGGCAACGGATCGCAACCCTCAGTGTCGCACCCGTACCAGACTGGGACCGGCAACGGGATCGCAACCCTTGGCGTTGCACTCACACCTCGCTCAGCCAGTGAGCGGGAACCGGTCTGTATGTGGGATCTGAACCCTCGGCGGGAGCGCCACCATGCTCCCAAGCGGCGCACTGTAGCAGTGCGCCACCGGGCCGGCCCTCTTTTGACCATTTTTTAATTGGATTATTATTATTTTTTACTGTTATGTTGTTTGAATTTCTTTATTCTGGATATTAATCCCTTGTCAGATGTGGAGTTTGCAAATATTTTCTCCCATTCTGTATGTTGTCTTTTCACTCTGTTGGTTGTTTTTTTTGCTGTGCAGAAGGCTTTTTAGTTTGATATAATCCCATTTGTTTAATTTTTCTCGTGTTGTTTGTGCTTTTGAGGTCTTATAAAGTCTTTGCCCAGTTCTACATCCTGAAGTGTTCCTCCTATGTTTTCTTCTAGGAGTTTTATAAAAATTTCTTAAACAAATGAAAATACAACCACAACTTGCCAAAACTTATGGGATACAGCAAAAGCAGTACTAAGTGATAAGAAGAAAGTTTATTGCAATAAATTCTGACATCAAAAGAATAGAAAGACTTCAAATAAACAACCTAACATTATACCTCAAAGAACTGGAAAAACAAGAACAATCCAATCCCAAAATTAGTAGATGGAAAGAAGTAATTAAGATTAGAGTAGGACTAAATGAAATAGAGACCAAAAAATGATACAAAAGATCAGTAAAACAATTTGCTGGTTTTTTGAGAAGATAAACAAAATAGACAAATCATTAGCTAGACTAAGAAAAGAAAGAGGACCCAAATAAAAATCAGAAATGAAAAAGGAAACATCACAACCATAACCACAGAAATACAAAAATTCATTAGAGACTATTATGAACAACTATATGCCAAAAAATTTGAAAATCTGGAGGAAATGGGTAAATTTATTGACACATAGAAACTACCAAGACTGAACTAAGAAAAAACAGAAAACCTGAACAGACCAATAATGAACAACAAGATTGGAGCAGTAATCAGTAGTCTCCCAACAAAGAAAAGCCCAGGATCAGATGGCTTCACTGCCAAATTCTACCTAACCTTTAAGGAAGAATTAATGCCTTTAAGTTTACATTAAGTCTTTTTCAAAGCATTCCAGAAAATTGAAACAGTGGCCATTCTCCTCAACTCATTCTATGAGGCCAGCATCACCCTGATGCTAAAGTCAGACAAAGACACTAGAAAAGAAGAAAACCACAGGCCAATATTCTTGATGAATATAGATGTGAAAATACTAAACATAATATTAGCAAACATCAAAAAAATTATAAGCCATGCTCAAGTGGGATTCATTCCAGAGATATAAGGATGGTTCAACATACCCAAATCAATAAATGTGATACATCACATCAATAAAACGAAGGACAAAACCCACACAATTATCTCATTAGATGTGGAAAAAGCATTTGACAAAATTCAAATGCTTTATCATAAAGACAAGTTAGGTATAGAAGGAAAGTATATCAACACAATAAAAGCCATATATGACAAACCCAGCACCAACATTATCCTGAATGGGGAAAAGCTGAAAGCTTTTCCTTTAAGAATAGGAACAAGACAAGGAGGCCAACTCTCATAATTCCTATTCAATATAGTGTAAGAAGTACTAGCCAGAGCAGTCAGGCAAGAGAAAGAAATAAAGGGTATCCAAATTGGAAAAGACAAAGTCAAATTGTTCCTGTTTGCAGATGACATGATCCCATATATAGAAAAACCTAAAAACTCTACCAAAAACCCTAGAGCTGATAAACAAATTCAGTGAAGTTGCAGGATACAAAATAAATATACAAAAATCAGTAGCATTTTAATACACCAACAATGAATTAGCAGAAAAAGAAATCAAGAAAGGCAGCACATTTATAATAGTCACCCCCAAAATAAAATGTTTAGGAAAAAATTTATCCAAGGAGGTGAAAGATCTCTACAGCAAGAACTACAAATCACTCTTGAAAGAAATTAATGAGGACACAAAAAGATGGAACAACATTCCATGCTCTTGGATTGGAAGAATTAACATCGTGAAAATGTTCATACTACCCAAAGTGATCTACAGATTCAATGCAATTCCCATCAAAATCCCAATGACATTTTTCTCAGAAATAGAAAAAAAAAAATCCTAACATTCATACAGAAAAACAAAAGACCCCAAATAAACCAAGCAATCCTGAGAGAGGGGGGAAAAAAAAAAAAAGCCAGAGGCATCACACTACCTGTGAAGGTTAATTCTAGGTGTCAACTTGGTTAGATGAAGTAATGCTGAGAAACCTGGTAAAGCTATCTTTTGACATGTGTATATGAGGGTGTTTCCATCAGAGATTAGTATGAGAGTCTGAGTAGACAGGGTGGGAAAGACCCATCCTCAATGTGGGTGTGAACCATCCAATCCACTGGGGGCCCAGAGAGAACAAAAGACCAAGGGAAAAGGTGAATCTTTCAATCTGCTGGAGCTGGGATACATTCTTCTCTCCTGTACATGGACATCAGAGCTTGAGACTCTTCAGCTTTTGGGTTCCAGGACTTACATCAAGGACACTATTAGCTTCCCTGGTTTTGAGGCCTTTGGACTTGGACTGAGCCATGCTACTGGCATCCAGTTTATAGATGGCCTATCATGGGACTTCACAGTCGCATGAGCTAATTCCCCTAACAAATCCCTCTCATATAATTATAACATATCCTATTGATTCTGTCTCTCTGGAGAACCCTGACTAATACACTACCTGACTTCAAATTATACTACAAAGCTATAGTAATCAAAACAGCATGGTACTGGTATAAAAACAGATGCATGGACCAATGGAACGGAATAGAGAACCCCGAAATCCCATATACTTATAGTCAACTGATTTCAACAAAGGCACTGAGAATGTACATTGGGGAAAAGACTGCCTCTTCAATAAATGGTGCTGAGAAAACTGTACATCTGTATGCAGAAGAATGAAACTAGACCCATACATCTTGCCATATACTAAAATCACCTCATATTGAATTAAAGACTTAAATATAAGACCTGAAACTATAAAGATAATATTTTGATGTATAAAATGCCATCATATAATGATATGATTTGAAAATTATAAATGAGAATCCAGGATACATCAAAAAGTTGGTGGAAAAATAGAACTAAAAGATAATATGAATATTTCCATGAACTTTTTGAAGTACCCCGGTAATGAACTCCTCCTGTAAGTCAATAAATCAGTGACAGACATCCCAGTGGAACAAAGGTCACAGAAGAAACTTGAATGGGACATTATGTTTTATATCAAAACATATTTTGTGTAAAAAATAAGAAGGTATGTCCATTTTCAGTAGGAAAATGCAAAAACCCCAAACATAGAAAACAAAAAAGAAAACCTCCATTGAATAAACACAAATAAATTTTGATAAAATTAAGAACAGTAAGGATGTAATGAAATGGGTCCCCTCATATTCTTCTGGCAACCCGACAGTATCTATTTAAATGAAAACATCCCCATACCACTTGACAAAGCATGTCCTCATTATAGTACCCTGAGAGAGACTGGCAGAGGTATACAGGAGGCATATAAGATAATGTCCATTGCAAAATTATTAATAGTAGTGAAAGACTGGGAACAACCTACCAAAGGTCTATCAACAGGAAAAAAGCTGTTTAAAAAAAGTCATGGTCACACTATGGGATACTATGCAATATTTAGAAAGAATAAGCTAGTATTTTATATCATAATAGAGAGGGGTCTCCAAGACATACTGCTGAGGGAAAACAGCATGACATAGAAGTATGTAAGGAGAAACTGTCCCTCTCCACCCAAAGAAAATCCAATACCATCTGTCATATTTTAGCTTCTAAAAAGAAGGATGCATTCATGTGTAACTCAAATGACACGTAAGTATTAAATGCTATATACAAGAATTGCCATGTTTATGAAAGGACAGGAGCGGAGAGAAACAGCAGTCATTCCACTGCGGAGGGATGGAGGGACTGAATGAATGAATGAAGTGTTCCTCACGTGGGTATGAAACAGACACAGCACAGGATCTTCAGCTGGAGCGATGCTGGTCATTTCATGCTTCTAAAAGTCCTCCGTTTGTCCACTGAGAAGTTAATTTCACAGAACAGGAAGAAAACCACTATGGGAGTCACCCCATTTGGATCTAAGTGGATGGATTTGTTGTTAAGTGAAAAGGAGGGTGAAGGCAGAACTGTGTTGGCTCGGTTCACCAGCCCTCTACTGAGCACTTGCTACATGCACCAGAAGACTAAAGATTCTTGATTCCAAGGAGCCCTTTTCTAGTAGGGGAAAATCCATACATTGTAATTTTCAATATCAGATAATATTATGTGTGAGGATATAGGGACAGTGTGCTAGGGAACCCCTGAGAAGGGGCACTTAGCACAACCTGGGGTTAGAGGTGGCTTCCTGGAGGGGCTGGCCCCTGAGCTGGGTCCTGGTGGGTGACTGGTTTGATCAGGGGACGTAGATGCGTCAGACGAGCAGTGAGGACAGGCATGGGGATTCGGCACCGCTGGGATGGGTGTCCTGCTGAGCAGCTCAGGCTTCTTCCCCATGGCAACGAGGACTTGCAGGAGGTGAGAGCCTGTCAGGTCTGGGTTGCAGATAAGTCAATCCTGATGGCGTATCTGGGTTGGGGGGGCAGGGTGGGGTATTACAGGAACCCATCTTTGGAGTTAGAAAGACTAGTGGGTGCCCTATTGCAGTGGTCCAAGTGAGAGAGGATGATGCAGGTCTGCATTTCTTTAGAGTTTGTGATAAGGAGTGGGAGGCAGTGTGGGCTTAGTGACAGAGCAGTACACCTGCCACGTAGGCATGACTGCTGTTTCTCTCCACTCCGTCCTTTCATAAACACAGCAATACTTGTGAGCAGCCTTTTCAAGCAAAGAGAGGTAGGATTCTTCTGCGAGGAAAACTCATTGAGGAGGTTTGGGAAATTCTGGAAGTGAGTGAAAATATCCCTGTGTAAGAGGGAAGTATCTAAAGAAATCAGTCTGGCTGTTCTGGGAACTCCTTGGTGACTTCGGATTTATTTATATTTTTAAATTGAGTGTGTTGCATCACAGGAACAAGGGAGACATAAGAAATAAGCTGTAAGGTCTTGGAGGACAACAGGACCTTATTAGTTTAGTTCCCATTAAATTCCCAGAGTCTAGCACAGCTGTTGGCACATGGTAGGAGTTCAGTAATATTTGTCTAGAGAATGAATGAATGAAGCAACGAATAATTGAATGAATAGGAAACTTCCTATGGGCAAGACATGAACAAATAGTTTTGGCCTGGCCTAAGTGAATATTGTCAAAAATGCTGAAGAGGAACAAAATGGACATTTAAAGCTATTTTTGGAAAACAAAGAATTGCCATTTGCGATGGGTGCTGAATGACAGCCTCTCAACTCTGTGACCCCCCGCTGTTGTACTGAAAGTGAGAGCCACGCAGAAGTGGGACGGCATGGAGGTGGGCTGAGAAGGGCTGTAAGTGAATGCACAGCAGGCCCCAGGAGCACAAGCCCAGGTTCTAAACCACACCCCTGGGTCACCACAGAAACTCACAGTGGGCCCCTCTGCATCACCTGCAGAGAGCTGGCTCTTCAGTTCAGCGCTTGTCCTGGGAGCTTCAGTGTCACTCCATGCACAGCCCACTGGTCAGAACAAGTCACGTGGCCCCACCTGACTAGGCCCTCCTGTTCCTACGGGTCAGAGAATAAAATCCTCCCATGTGCCCAGAAGGAGAGGAGCTCAGGGCTAGACTGTGTTCTAGAAGTCTCTACCAGAAGTACAAAAGAGAATCTGCTTAAAATGCACTTCACTTTCCTTTAAAGACATTTTTTTAACACTTTATTTTGCAGGGCAGTTTTAGGTTCACAGTGAAATAGAGCAGAAGGTACAGGGTTACCAAATACCACTCCCCAGCACGTGCACAGCCTCCCCCATTATCAGCATCCCCCCCCCCCCGGTGCATTTGTCATGATCAATGAACCTACTCTGACATGTCGGTATCCCCCCAAAGTCCACAGTTTGCAGTAGGGATCCCCCAGGTGCTGTGCGTTCTGTGTGTTTGGAGCGCTGTGTAAGGCATGTGTCTATCGTTGCAGCGTCTACGGGGTATCTTCCCTGCCCTGAACATCCCAGTGCTCTACTTACGTGCTTTCCCTCTCAGTAACTCCTGGCAACCACTCATGTTTTTACTGCCTCCACAGATTCATCTTTCCACACTGCCATTAAGGAGATCTTTTAATTTTTTTCTAAGAATGCTTTGCTTCTGAATCTTCCGTGTTATGTTTTGTACTTTTCCTAATGAAGAATATCGTCTTAGGTCCCGTGCTGACTTTTTGTTTGTTCTCTAACCTGGAAATGTCAGCCTCTCCTGCGTGCTCATTTCCAGTCTGCGTGAGTTCAGCCTGGCTGTCCCCAGTCATCAGATTCCTCCTCTAGCAGCTGAGGGCAAGGGGTCCATGCACAGGGCTCCTCGCCAACTTTTTGGGGTGTGCGTGTGTGCACATATGTGTGAGGGTAAAGCTGTTTGTTTTGGAACACTGGCTTTGGCACTGTCACAGTGCTCGACATCTGGCTTGGCACAAAGCAGGTCAATCAATGTTTGTTGCAGTGAGCTGGGAGTCTTCATTGCCTGCTGGTTCACACGCCGTGGGTCTGAGCACTCTCAGGGGGGCCTGGATCCCATCCTATCCCGGAGTTGACTGGCATTAGCTTGTATTTGGAGGCCTGGCAATGTGGCAGCTCATACCCAGGAAATATCCCAGCTTACCCGGGGAGAATTAAGCTCTATGGGAAATAATCCAGTGGCTATTGTCTCTGTTCTCCCAAAGATAGTACATAATTAGCACAATTGTACAAGGGTAGGAGAGAAGTTATTAATTACATACATGCATGCATTAGAGTTAGTTCTCCTGTGGAAGTGGTTGAACATGCCTTGAGGTAGGTGTGCTGCTTGAACTGAGTATGTTTAAGGAAACTTCCTGACACCCTTCTGCTCCAGCTCTCTCTTTAAAATACATTCCCAATCTTTCTGTTGCCGGACCCTGTAACCAATTAATTTAAAAATATTGTTCTGTCCCTTAGGGTTTAAAATGTGATGTACTGAAACTTTGATCCACAATGGCCAAGACTTGGGTCAGTATTTCGTTTAAAGAAACAAGATCCAAACAGAAGTTTCAGGTCATACTTGGGTCTCTCCTAAGCTAGAGAGCGCACATTCTCTTATGAAAGCCCCCATCCTTCCCTTATCCCCTGCACCCTAAAATAAGAAGCCTCTCTGTTATGAATTGAATTGTGTCCCCCAAAATTCGTATGTTGAAGCCCTAATCCCCAATGTGATGGTATTTGGAAATGGACTTTGGGAGTTGATGAGGGAGGGTCAGATGAGGTTGTGAGGTTGAGGGCCTCGTGATAGGATTAATGTCTTTAAAAGAAGTGACATCGGAGAGCTCTCTCATGTGCTTGCACACTCTCTCTGTCTCTCTTTCTCTCAGAGTTTGCACACGGAGGAAAGGCCATATGAGGACTCAGCAAAAAGGCAGCCTGTGCAAGCCAGAAAGAGAACCCTCACCAGGAACCTTGATCTTGCACTCCAGAACTGTGAGAATCAGATGTCCGCTGTTGGCGCCCAGCCCAAGCTGACTAGCAGGGTCTTACTCTGAGGGACGGTCATCCTGTGACACACGCACCGTCCTTGGTCATCCCAGAACCTGTGTACTCTGCCCAAGGTGGTCCCCACACAGTAGGTCCTCCCTGCCACCATGGCCCCCCAGGGTTGCTTTCTCTTTGCACTGATGCTTCTCCCAAGAGGAGATATGTGGCAAATGTTTTGTTACAAAGAGCAAGACCAGGAAGAAGAGAAAATTAGACAAGGAATTGCTAAATTTTCTGTTGTGAGTGGAAGAAAGGGGAAAGGCTTTGAATGGACACATGCATTCTGTCCTATCACAATTGCAAAGGTAATATGTGCTCGCTGTAGAAACGCAAGCAGAAGTGTATAAAATAAAAAGTAAAATTCCCTCCTCACCACTTCATCACCTCACATCTCACTCCCCAGTCCCCGGAGTTCTCCACCATGAATGGGCTGAGGCTACCATTTCCAGAATGCACATGCACACACAGGCCCATCCGTACATATGCATGCACACACACGCATGCATGTGCACACAAGCACACACATGCACGTGCACACACACGCACATACAAAGGTAGATATATACAGAAATATAAAGTTTTTTTTTTTTTTTCCTTTTTGTCTCTTTTTTACTGACCGGTAACGGGATCGCAACCCTCGGTGTTGCGCCCACACCACGCTCAGCCAGTGAGCGGGAACCAGTCTCCACATGGGATCCGAACCCTCGGCAGGAGCGCTGCCGCACTCCCAAGCGGCACACTCTCCAGTGCGCCACCGGGCCGGCCCGAAATATAAAGTTTTTTATAAAATAAAAATATTATTCAGCAACTTGCTTTATTTTATTTAAGACTATATATATCATGAAATATATCTCCATGTTATTGCATATGGATTTATTCTTTTCTGTCAACTGTACAGAATTTCATACTCTGATAATCCATAATTTATGTAATAATTTACCTTTTGATGAACATCAAGTTTCCATTTTTCTCCTTTACAAATAATGCTTTAGTGAACATCCTCATTCGTATATCTTTGTATAGTTTTTTGAATATTTTAGTAGAATTTACTTCTACATGTGAAATTGCCATATCAAAGGATATACATATTTAAAATTTTGGTTGCCCTTCAAAAATCTTATAACAATTTAAATTCCCACCAAAAATGTGTGGCATTTTCATTTAGTTTTAATCAGCAGTTTCTTGATTTTTAGTGAGTTTGAAAATATATCCATAAGTGTTATTTGTCATTTTTTCCCCCATGTATTGTCCATTTATACACTCTCAAAATTTTAGTGGATTGTTTAATTTTAATGGATTTATTGGAATTCTTCACATTTTAGGATATTAATTGTTGATGTATCTCAGTTTCCCCCCCATATGTACTTGGGCTTTTCTACTGTGTTGTTCCTTCTTTCTTTAAAAACTAAAAAAGGAAAAAAAAAATGACATGGTCATATTACCAATCTTCACCTTTTGCCTTTGGAGTTTTGTGTTATGTGTTAGGATCACCTTCCCGTCCTAAGACTTAAAAATATGCACCTACGTTTTGCCCAATACTTATCGTTTTGGTTTTTCTGTTTAGATCTTAAGTCCACTTGGAATTTGTTTTTGGCTAAGGTGTGAAATAGAGCTCTAAATAATTTTCATACGCATGGAAGTTTTCTCCAAAACCACTTAGTGGATAGTCTTTCATTCCCCCTCTACTGGGAAATGTTACCTTGATGATGTGCTGCATTTCTGTGCACACACGCATCTGCTTCCAAACTTCTAAATTTTTCCATTAATTGTTTTCTGTGATTGCACTGGCACCATGCAGCTTTATTATAGTTTGCATAGTGTATTTTTATATCATTGCTATCACTGCTCAGTTGTTTTTCAAATGTCACTGGCTACCGTGGTACATTTTCTGTTCTAGGTTCCAAGTTCTGAAACTCACACTTCCCAAAATAACCACTGAAATTTTCATTTGAATTGAATTGAATTTATGTAATATTTAGAGAGAATTAGTATCTCTATGATATTAAGTCCTCATATCCATGAATGCAGTATCTTTTAAGTATTTTTTAAACCTTAGCAAAGTGGTACAGTTTTTGTTTTCATGTTGTTATTGCATATGTGTGTTTACTCCTAGCTATTTTGTAGTTTTAATTGCTATTTTAAATGAAAATTTTTATCCATTACATTGTCTAATTAATGATTGATGGTATGTAGAAAAGAAATAGATTATATTTATATATGGCCACCCTACTGATTTTATTTAAAAATTTTTTTCAGCCAGTTGTTTTGGGGTCCACAAACTTTTTCTGCAAAGGGCCAGATAGGGAATGTTTTTGGCTTTGCAGTTCATAGGATCTCTGTTGCAACTACAAGAGGTCTTCAAAAAGTTTATGAAAAGATTCATATTATCTTTTAAATCTATTTTTCCACAAAACTTTTGAAGTACCCTTATACTCAACTCTGCCATTGTAGTGCAAAACCAGTCAGAGACAATATATAAATGAATGGTGTGGCTGTGTTCCAATAAAACTTTATTTACAAAAACAGGCTGCTGGCTGGATTTGGCCATTGGGCATGGGACATGGTTTGGTGACTGTGTTCTAAAAATGTAAATATATCAATATGTCTTTGTCTCCAAAACACTGGACTTCAAAGAGTGTTGAATAATAAAGGTGATAATAGTCACCGTGGTATTGTTCTTATTTAAGGTGTTAAGCTCTTGGTATTTCACCATTAAGTTAGACGTTGCTTATTCATTTTTTGATATTAATTTTGTGTTTATCCAGTTGAAGGTATTTCCATATATTCCTAAATTACTAAGAGATTTTAACAACAATGTGATTGAATTTTATCAGATGCTTTGTGTTAACATTTCCACTATTATTATTTTGTATATAAACAAAATACCTTATATTGAACTGTCCTCTAATTCCTGGAATAAATGATTCCATTTTCTACATTTCATTTAAGATTTATATTCATATATTCTACATATATATTCATAAATAAAGCTATAGTTTTCTTTTTATAGTATTTCTTTGATTTTTAGTACTATTCTAACCTTACACAATGAATTAGGAAGCTTCCCATCTTTTTCTATGTTTTAAAACACTTTAAATGGTATTAAAATTAGCTATTTTTGGAGGTTTGCCAGAACACTCAAAAACCATTTGGATCTAGTGAACTTTTTCAGTGATGAATCTCTGTCCTTTCAATTTCTTCTGTGTTATTGATCTACAAATCACTGTCTCCCTCCACATGTCACGTCTCTTTGTCCTTGACAACTAAAGTCTGAGCTGTTCTGGGACACTTTTTACTTAGGCTTGCCCTTGTGGAAACCGGTCAGCCAATTGAAAGGGTAAGTGCAGAAGAAAACTTGCCATAGCTTACAATATCCTAGTTGGCCTACCGCCCCACTTCTGCTTGGACTCAAGAAAAGTTAAACTATGTAATGGAGGAAGGTCAGAGGACAGGGTTCTGAACAAGTGGAAACCGTGAGAGAACCAACCTCTTTAGAAATAAAAATAGTTGGTAAGGAGGGGTCCAAGGCCACTTGATTGGAGAGGGGGGCTATCCTTCCTCCAACTTCCAATTCCACCTGGATTTGTTAATAGCACCAGCGCTTCATAGAAAGGAGTCATGCACCTTGGAAAACTGAATGAGTCTTTAGGCTCTGGAGGCTTTGGGCCTCGTACTTTCTATTGAGTCACCAGGTCCCATTTGCTTGGACAGTACCACCCTGGTCCCAGGTAACGGGAACCCTGGGTCATAGAGCTCCCTGGCCTCCCCAGGCCCCCCATCCGTGGAAAGCACCCTCTCCCTGGGGCAGGGCAGGAAGTACACAGAGCTGCCCATCTGGAGCCTGCCCTCCCTCCTCTGAACCGTGCTCAGGTGCAGGGGCCTGGGACTCCTTGCCCAAATGGCCCAGGCAGTGGGGCCTGTTCAGTGTCCTCAGCGTGCAGACCCTTGTGCCCAAGCTGCGGCTCAGGGGGGCCTCATGTGGTGCAGGACTGAGCCACAGGTGAGAACAGAGGTAGCGCTGTGGGTCCACCTGTACTCTTGCTTCACATCTACACAGTGGTGACGACTGGGTACACCCCTTGCTGGGGCGCAGAAGGATTAATTGCAGGAATGTGGTAAAGGGGATGTTTTTGTTTCCTTTAGAGGCTAATATCCAGGTTTTCTAGCCCAGAGTTCAGGTAGGGAGGAAGAGATGCCAGGTGGAAGCATCTACACAGTGGTGACGACCGGGTACACCCCTTGCTGGGGCGCAGAAGGATTAATTGCAGGAATGTGGTAAAGGGGATGTTTTTGTTTCCTTTAGAAGCTAATATCCAGGTTTTCTAGCCCAGAGTTCAGGTAGGGAGGAAGAGATGCCAGGTGGAAGNGACTGGGAACACCCCTTGCTGGGGCGCAGAAGGATTAATTGCAGGAATGTGGTAAAGGGGATGTTTTTGTTTCCTTTAGAGGCTAATATCCAGGTTTTCTAGCCCAGAGTTCAGGTAGGGAGGAAGAGATGCCAGGTGGAAGCTGCAGAAGGACGTGGGAGCCTGCACTGGCTGTCCTCCCAGGGCTGTGTCTCTCTGACTGGGAGCGGAGGAGGCTCCTCCAAGACACACCTTTCATATCATGAACATCTGCCCTTAGGCTCTTTCTCATGTTTTGTTTACTGTTTTCTAGACCAGGGCAAAATCAGATGTAATCTTCCTGCTTCTCCACCCAAGTTTTAAAATATCCTTTTTGGGACTGGTGGGAGGACCTGGGTGGTCCAGAGAAACAGCTTGGAGATCTTGCCTCCAGGGAGGCAGACAAGCCCCGAGGAGGGGAAAGCCCAGAGCAGAATAGGAAAAGCAATTCAGTGCTCCTTTGCACACGCTCCCATTCTTGGGAAATCTTTTCGTTCCCCAGAGTCATGATTACTTTTATAGGGTTATTGGCCCAAAGGCAAAATCTCTTCAAGCTGAAACATCCACACTGAGCTTCAGCTAGAATTATGGGGGCGGGGAGAGGACTATGGTGCTGGTCAGTCTGCCCTGAGGTTAGGGTCATGCAGCTGGGGCTGTAAGCCACGGCCTTTACTCAGGGGACATTTCAGCTTCAGGAAGGCCAGTGCCCTGTCACATTGCCCACGTTTGCTCATTGGCTGAAACTTGCCTTTCGCTATATGGGGCTAAACCTCCAGTTGAAGGCTTTGATTCTAACACACCGGAGTGTGCTCGGGAGGCTTCCAGGGGGCCTTGCCGGGCGCGGCGTGGAGGCGCAGGAGGCCGGAGGTGCCGCGTCCCGCCGCCGTCCCCTCCGCAGCAGGTGAGCTTTCGCTCGGTTGCTGCAGCCACCGCGGACACCTTCCTCGCTCACGGTCTGTTTAAGCATCTAGAGGTAGACACTGGGGTTGACAGCACTCGGAGCTCGTCTCGGTGGCGGTGGCGTTGGTCCCCCTACAGCTGACGTCTGGCTGCAGCTCGCGCCGCCCCGCGCTGGGAGTGACCGCGGGGCGCGACGGCTCCGCCTCCCGGGGACAGAGGCTGGTGGCCGGGCGGCCAGCGCGAGGGGAGCTCGCCAAGGCCGAGGACTCGGCAGAATCGCGACACGCTTCTGCTCACTTTGGTGCTCTGAAGAAACAGAACCTCGGCTTGCCCTGGAAAAATCCCTTCCATCAGGGAATTCCTTCCTGGCTCTGTGGAGGAGGAAAAACTAGGAGGTGCCCCTGGAGGGAGAGCGGGTGGCAGGGAGGGAGAGCGGGTGGCAGGGAGGGAAAGTGGGCGCCGGTGCCGGGACAGGCCGTGAGAACTCCCTGTATTTTCTGCTCAGGTTTGCTGCAAGCCTAAGACTGCTCCCAAAATAAAGTTTATTCATTTTTAAAAAGTTATCAGAAAAAGAACACCTACAGTCGGTCACATGTGACTAATAACACCAACACTGCATTGTTAACAAAGAACACAATATTATCATTATAAGGAATTTAGGAGTAAAGAACAACGAATCATAAACATCTAATTTTTAATACTCAGTATACAATCAACATGTTCTGATCAACAGTACAAACCACATAAAAGAGAATCTTGCTTTTTTTCATTTGTACAAATACTGTTTTCATCATTGCAAAACTTTACAAGGTTAAAATGTACCATATTAGAAGCCAGAAAGCTATTGCTAGAATGTTTCTAACATGAAGTTATTGCTGTTGTTAGTTCCATCATCACCTCTAATACCAGCCATCAGATCCATAGGATCGCTTCATTTCCAAGAGATTATATTATACAGCAAGATTATTTTGTAGCCAAATCAGGTCAATAGGGTTTTTGTTTTAAAATAAGTAAATTAATCGAAAAATGTATGTATTTAAGTTTTCTCCTGTAGTGTTGTCTGCTAGGTGAGAGGATGGAGATTATTAGTACTTCTGCTGGTAATTGAGAAGGGCAGATTTTCCACCTTAGAGGACACAGTATGGCTGTGCAGATATGGATGGGAGAAAAAAACAAAAAAAACTAGCTACTTCAGTTTTTATCCAGGTGTAAGTTATGAAAAAAGTATAAAAAGTGTTTCTTAAAGCAATAATCCTCTCTCTGGATTTTCGTTTTTATAAAAGACCTCCAACTACTTATGCAAACCACTTGAAGTCTGCCTTTTGTAATGTAAGTGATAGGTCAATGTTTTCACATCCACCCCGGAAATAAAGGTTGCTTGGTTGCTCAAGGAGAGCAATGATGTCAGCTGAACAAGCAGCAAGAATACATATTTTATTTTACTGTCAGTCCACCTTTCGTGGAGAGAACTAGAAAAAAAGGTACCTGTTTCCCATTTCCTTTGCTTTTAATTGACTGGTTAGACACTCTCCCTTCTTGACCAAGCATCTTGGAAACTCTCCAGGTTCCTGAATCTGTACCAGATGCTGAGTCCTCTGGGCCCAGGAGTTACCTACACCTGCAGAATTAGCCAGCAAGTCCCAATCCCTGTGGCTAATCCCTAGGCTGGTGGTTCTCAAATTTGGCTGCAAATTGGAATGACCTCAGGAGCTTTAAAAAGTACAAATGCCTGGGTTTCACCCCTAGAGACTTGTATTTTATTGGTCTGAAGTGCAGCTGGGCTTGAAGATTTTTAAAAGCTCCTCAGGTGACTTCACTGTGCAGCCAGGCTGAGAACCCCTTCTCTAGGGTGGCCCTGCTTAGACTTGGTAAGACTGTTGATGGATTTCATCGATATATTGCATAACCAAACATGCTGAACATTATTAGGGCTCTCCACGTATTTCTAGTTTATAGGGGTAAATGCATATCAACTGTAAATACAAAAATAAAATAATCTGCATTGAAGTCAGAGTAGTATACATAAACCAGCAAAGTGCTGTATTATTGCTTTTCTTACACTGATAGGGTCATATTGATAGATGATCAGAGTAGGGCATACACTTTCCATTAACAGTGCCCTGAACAGACTCAACAGTACCTGCTACAGGCCAATTCTAAGCTAAATGTGCTTTCCATCTTTTCTAGTTGTGTGAATATAAGAATGACGATTCTCCTTTTCACCATGGCAGTGACCTAGCTTAGCTCTGCAATGAAGTTGTACCTCTTTATAAGAGAGAAAAGACTTTTCTCTTGCTACAATTTAATCTTTTTAAACAGAGATTTCAGTTTCAAATTTCGATTCTGTTGCAGTCTTTCTAAAGTAAACTGTTTCCTTTAGTAGAAAATGAGTTTCCTAAAAATATACTTTACAAAGTTCAGTGCTACATAAAGAGGACAATACCCCCCACAAAAAAGTTATAAAAATAGATTTACATTTAAAAGTCCTGTCTGAATGTGTCTTTTAATAGTTCCAAGATGTATGGCAGGTGTGGCTGGTAAAAGAGGCAGGGATTTCTATTCAGTAAGGATTTACAGTCCCCAGGCAAGGAAATATAAACAGATCATTATATTGTGATAAAAAAACATGTGCTTATCACAAGAAAGAAATGCAAAGTAGACATTAAGGGCAATGTCATAGCTGCCGCTTAAGAGGGAGCAACTCATTCATGAGGGGGAGGGAAGAAATTGATTTTTATAATCTACTTAGAAAATGCAGTGTCCCAAGGCTTTATCAAGGCTCAGATTTGTGTATTCGCAACTTTCAAGACAAACTGCTGGTGACAACAAATTGGACATCTTTGGAATGGCCACTAGTGGCCAAGACTCAGGCATATCAGTGACTACAAACCATTCTGTTCGCTGCATATGGGAATCTACCCTACTCAGGCTCTTTTATTCTACCATGACTTGGGGACATGGTATAGACTTGCAGCCTCATACACCTGAAGGAGACCCTGGAGATGAGGGTTTCAACCCTGATTGTTATAGTCTCCTGGGGAGCCCCTGAGATTCTGACAGAATTGGTCTGCAGGGACCACAGACCCTTTCTTTTTAAGGTCCCCAGGCGAGTCTTCTTTGCAGTAAGGTGAGAGCTGGTAGGTCACCATCACACGACCGTTTCATCCTACAGACGTGCAGCCAGAGGCCCCCAGCCTGCGATGAGGCTCACCTCTCAGGCCTAGTCTCTATACCAGGGGTTCTGGAAACTTGTGGTGCACACCAAAATGTCCCTGGGCACAGGCTGCACCTGAGAAAAATCAGTGTTTCTGGATGGGACCCAGGGGATTCCCAAGGTCAGCCAAGCTCGAGAACCAGTGGCTGTTGTGTTTATGTGTCCATGGTGGGTTCATACTTGCAGTTTGGGATGGGGGGAGGCGGGGCTAAAGCACAAATGTAAGAACTTGTGACAACTCCTGAGCTTTGCTATCATCAGCTGGTAGTCCACGTGACGCCTCCACAGTGCTCCTACTTAGAAAGTCAGTGGTAACTCAAACTCATTGCAAGTTTTCATCTCTTTTTTACTTCCTGGAGTATCATTACAGGGACTCCTTAGAGATTATATGAGAAGAGGTATGCGAGGACCACAGCCCATGGTGAGTGTGAGCCCCAACTCTAACTTTCACGTGAACTGTTCCCGTAGGCCAGGACTGAGGCTGGGCCCATGGGGGAAGGTCTTTTAGGAACTGAGGGGGAAACAGCAGATGGGCTGTCTGGAGAGCATTAGGGACTGGCTGTCACTGAGGAGGATCCGAGATGACAGAGGACAAGCCTTGAGATGAGGCCAGCAGGGGCTGTGATATAGACATGGTGGGACCCTGGCCCGCCCACAGCAGGTGCCAGGGTCCCGAGAGGCGGCTGTGGCTTTGCAGCTTCCACAAGCCCCTCCTGCCTCCATGGACAGATGTAGTGAGAACATTTTGGGAAACCCAATATTAAAATGGAAATTAGCAACTAAATTTTATGCCAGAAAATTGAAATATAAAGGAGAAGGAAGCTTGAAGTTTTTGCTGTTTTATTACGTAATAGTGAAGTATTTCAAACTATAAAAATACTAGGATTTAACTGCTATAACTTGGCTTACAACTGCCATCCCTCATCAATCATCTTCTTCTTTTTTTTTTTTTCCTTTAAATTTTTATTTTGTCAATATACAATATAGTTGATTATTATGGCCCATCACCGAATCATCTTCTTCTTAATAGGAGACAGCCGAGTGTGAGCCATTGTGTTTCCCAGTTCTCAGTAAACATCTGACTAAAATGTGCTGAGGTGAATAAATAATAAAAGTCGTTTCCTGACAATGGCATAAAATCTCAAGACTCTTAGAAATGTTCTTGATCCTCTCACTAATCATTCTCAAAGGTGACAGCCTGAAAGCCTCGCTGGGGATGCAACGCTTGGAAAACGTGGGGTGCTGCAAGCCAGACCCCCAGGCTGTTAGGGTGACAGGATTACTAGCAGACACCTCTGGCAGATGCCTTCCTGGAGGGTCAGGCTCCCTCTGCTGGGAATGCACCTGCCATGTCCCTGTGGCGGAGCCCCTGGCAGTCTGTGAGGCCCAGCTCCAACGTGGCCTCCTTGCATGACCTCCCAGGGCTCCTGGTAGAAGCCACCTCCTGCTCTGTGCTCTCACAGTGCTCAACTGACACGTCTTGTCTGGCATTTAGCATATTGTTTTAAGGTTAGGATTTATGAGTCCATTTCCTCTGCTAAATTGTGAATTTCTCAGAATCAGGGATTATATCCTATTTATTTTTGTATTTTTAGTACCTTTGCTAGGCTGGCATAGGTGCTTAAGAGAACTGTAATGGAACTGAATTGGATGTGGTTTTATTTCCACTAGGACAATATCAAATATTTTCATAACAGAACTGTGGGGCTCTAATTGATCAGAGTCAATAAATAATTTAAAAGCAAAATGACAATTTGTGTGTGTATGTGTTCCATCTTAATAAAAGGCTACAGGTCTGAAGGTCAAGGAGTCAGATATGGGCTGGATCTCAGTTACTGTCTGATGTACCATCTTCTCTGGCCAACGTCATGACAACCACAGGGAAAGTGCACTAAGTTTCAGAACAATGGAATGGAAAATAAACAAGCAAGTCTAATGCTCCTATGCAGAAAACCCTGGTTAACCAGTGGGGAGTAGGTATCATTTATACAAAAGCAAGTCGGAGGAAGAATTCTACCCCTTCCATTTCTTCTCTGCCCAGGAAGGGACAAAGTGGCTTATCCTATCGTACCTGCCATAATGTGATACAGTCCCAGTCAGGCCTGCTAAGGACACAAACTTCTTGTCTTGCAATGGAAGCGTCTCGAAGCAGAGCCAGTGGAATGAAGAGTTAGCTGGAAGACTTGTGGCCGTGCTCCTTGGTCACAGCAGGGCCTGGATCAACTCAGTGTCGCAGGTGCTATGAGCAAGCTTCTTCCTCATCAGAAGAGCCCATTAAAATCAATAGTGACAAAACCCACAAAGATCCCCAAACAATAAACTGCCTTGTACCTTATTTTTTTTTTTCAAATGCACCTCACCAAAAGGCAGACTTCTGCTCAAATGGACAGCATTCTTGCTGGGTGCCTTTTTGTGGAAACTTCACAGTCTGAGGGCAAAGGAACGGACCTGCAACTTCCCAAAGCGCATTCAAGTGGGGACACTTGCTGCTTGAAAGAGGGGCCAGTTGGAGCAAACGTGGCAAAACTGGTCCCGGGTCCTAGAGTTAACATGGGCGTGGTGATCAGGCCTGGGGTGGTGCCATGACTTGGTCCTGGGAGGCTGAGGAGTCTGTAAATTTTATGGCTGATATTCTCCTCCACAATCAGGCTCCGATAAATTCACTGCTTGGTGGTGCTACCCTTAAGTATTCTGCATTCTCAGCTGTAGGACCCTTAAAGATGCCATTTGGCTTGGCTTCCTTGGGAAGGAAGTCCTGTTGGTAGTCAGGGTTGTCTAGGCTAATTTGGTGGTTGCCTTTCTGGGCCCAGCGGGCAGGGCTGTCAAATGCCCTGTTGACGCAGGTAGATGGGGTGGTGTTGAGATACTCAGGGTTGTCCACTGCGTGGCTGTGGGGATTCTGATAGTGGGGGTCACGGCCAGGAGCGGGATTCAGAGGCTGATTGTGATAGACGGGATTCTGCACAGAGCCTGCCGGCCTTTTGGGAACAGACTGGTTTATGTATTCTGAAATGGAAAAGAAATCAGAGGTGTGGTAAGCAGCAAGCCTCGTCTCGAGCAGGATCCCGCGGCTCATTTTAACCCTGCAAGTGTCTTGAACGAGGCAAGTGATGATGGGGGTGGGGGATAGCCCTGGGAGAAGACCCTCGTGCTGTTGCGGCAGAGTAAGTTGTGTCCTCTTCTGCACTTCTCAAAGCAAGGGGCACAGGCATCTTTTGCACATTTAAAGTTCTCAGAGCACAGCCTGCCTCGAGGGTGTGCGTGAGAGAGTGAGCAGGTTGGGAGCATCTGGGGGTAAAGCTTAGATTAGGAAAACACATGTTTCATAGGACAGGAATGGAGCCAGGAGAGAGAACAGCTACCGAATCTGTTGTGTACATATACATACACACATGTACATGTATATCTTTGCTGTTTGCTCCAAATTCTATAAAATCTGTAAATGCATTCCTAAAACAAACCTACAGCAAACCACCTAGACATAGCTTGAGCTCAACACAAGACCTTGTGCTGCTCAGTGGTTCTACATCTGCCTGCCTCTTACTCCTTCACCATACCTATGGGTTTGCCAGTCTCTACCTCAGGTTCAGCTGGCTTGGGGACTCGGGAATGCAGCACAGCCGCTGCCACTTGGGGCCGGGAAGCTGAGGAGCACAACTGTGCCCGGAGTGAGCTACTCACCGGGCACCGGGAGGAAAGAGTCGTCTATGCTGTCCTCACTCAGGGCGCCAGTGGGGTC
>NW_007727848.1:24268-31247 GCF_000696425.1 Galeopterus variegatus | reverse complement strand
AGACCCTTCGTGACCTTATGAGTCGGGAGTTCAGGTTTATTTCAAGAGTACTTGGGAAACCAAAGAAGGATGTTAAGCAGAGAAGTAAAAGTCTGATATGGTTCAGGAGCGTATTTTGCCACTGTCTGGAGTGTAGCTGAGCAGTGCAAAGTGGAAGAGAGAAGACCAGCTGGAACTACAGCTGAGCCGTCCCAGAGTGACCGGGGCAGGACCCAGGGGTTCCTCTTGGAGAGGAGACTTATCTTCAAAATGACTGGAAATAACGAGGCATCAGAACAGCTTCATTTCCTTACCTATCCCATTAATGGAGGCAGCTCACCTCACAGGTACATATTCAAAGTTTACTTATTCATTAACAGACAAAGATCTCTGCCTTCATAAAGCTTACAGATAAAGACTCATGAAATTAAATGTATATAGATTTATACTGGGAATATTAGAAAATTAATAATGCTATAGGACACAGAAAAAAATACTCAATGGACAATCTCCTGAATACTTTGCTTTTGTGATGACTGAGTTCCTCTTGGGAATTCCTTTCGGTGTTGCTCTCCCCACACGCACACTTCTGTGGACGTGGGGTTGCTGTGAGCGGCTGGGGCACCTGATAATCCACAAAGACAGGCAGTAGATAAGGTGTTCTCCAGCCTTTCTGTAGAGAGCTGGTGACACCCGAGGACCCAGTGTGGCAGGCAGCACAGGTGACTGTGCGAGTGGGCACCTGTGAGGACAGAGCGTGGCCTGTGCGTGGCTGTGCTGGGATTCAGAAAGGGGGACAGAGTCACATCCTGGCCAGGTGGTCCTGAGCACAGGAGAGGCAGTGACCGCATATTTCCCTTTTATTCCCCACAGACACCCTCACAGAGCACATTCTCCCTGGTGCACAAAGACCACTATTGGCTGCGCGAAACTGCAGCCACCGAGCAAGTTCATCCTACAGCCTCACTGCTCTGCTGGGAAAGTCTTCCCCAGGGACCTCGACTGTCATCTCCCTTTGGTTCACTTCAAAGTCATACAAAAGGTCAAGTCTGGTTTGGTTCCGTGGGCAGAGGTGTCTCCTAAGTTGAGTCCTCTCTCCGTCCCGTGACCCTGTCTGCCACACACTTCACCGGTGACATTTGGTATGGCAGTTAGACTCGATTTCCTTTGTCGCGTTTTCTCAGTATTACAGGCAGCAGCTATTATGTTATTATCAGTCATCTTGAAAGAAAGCACTTGCGTGTCAGAGCACGATATGTACATTAACAGACGATGACAGCCAGCTGCGCCTAGTGCACATTCATCAGCCTCAGGATTTTGACTCACCGTAGCTCCAGACATCGCTTTGGTGAGTGTAAATTCGGTGTAAAATTGATTCCAAAGCCATCCACTTGATAGGCACCTTGGGATGACAGGAGATAACGCAGTAAGACAACTATTAGCTTCCCTCTGTTGAAAATAATCAAATCATGCTGGGATAATTACGAGTGAAGGCTGTGGGCAAGCCAGGCCGCCCCTACCGCCTGGGCCCTGCAGCCTGGTGCTCTCCCCCTGCAGAAGGAGATTTTAAATCAGGCAGAGAACAGGCATGCTCTGGGAGGCCCCAGACTCAGTTCTGTGAGTGCCACAGCTGAGGACCTCTCGTATAACTTCGTATAATGTATGCTATACGAAGTTATTACGCTCATCAGGGCTGCTCAAACTTCAATGTGTATGAAAGCCACCTGAGATCGTTTTAAACTAGAGATTCTAATCTAGTAGGTCTGAGGTGAGGCCCGAGAGTCTACTTTTCTGAAAAGGCCCCAGATGAGGCCTGTGCTGCTGGCTGCAGACCACGGGCAGGCAGCAGGGCCCCAGCCAGCAGTCCTGACCTGCACAGTTCTCTGCATGACAGAGATGCTCTATATCTGTGCTCTTCAGTATGGTGGCCACTGGCCACTTGTGGGTGTTGGACGCTTCAAATGTGTGAGGAAGTGAATTTTATATTTTATATCATTTTAATTAAAATTTAAGTAACCTCATGTGGCTAGTGGCTTCTGTACTGCAGTGTGGCTTCAAGCTTGATCACGCATCAGCATCAGTTGGGGGAGGCAGGTTCAAACCCAGATTTTTGGCCTTCAACCCCAGGGATCCTGGTCTGGCAGGTCTGGGGTAGAGGCCCGAGAATGTGCATATCTAACAAGGTGCCAGGCAATGCTGATGCTGCTGGTCTGTGAACCACACTCTGAATGGCACTGAGATGTGTGGCAGTTAATTGCTGGCCTTAGGGTGGGATCAAAGAAACCACCCAGGGAAAAAACCATACAGGAAGAAAAATCAAGATTATTTGGGTTAAGTTGGACATTTTCTGTGTACAATAGAGCCACGATACAGAACTGTTATTCAATTCTAGTTTACAAGGTGTTCATACATACCCCATTTCTATCAATGCATGCCACCGTGGAATTGTTACTGGTCGCGCTCTGAAAAAGAAACAGAGAAGTTCTCGTGGTGGGCTCGTACGTTCTCCCCCACCCCACCAAATGCAGCAGGTGGGTCTCGTGGAGTGGATGTATTTGAAGGTGCTTGTTTTTTGTCCAAAATCATTACCTCTAGATAAACTAGGTTTAATTTTAATTTAATTTTGTTCCTTACCAGAACTAAAAGGATTATAATCAAATTATTGCACTACAATAAAATGCTTCATTCACTTGATTCATTCTGATTCTGGCTTTATGATTTGGCCAAAATTTACTTCTTTGTCTCTATGTGAGTTCCACTACATGGTTGTCATTTTCTCCAAAACTCAATTTGTTCAAACTGGACACAGCTTGAGGGAGAGAGAGGGAAGTTTCGTACCAGAGAGCTGAGGAGGGGGGTCCGCGATGTGGAGGGGCTGCTGAAGAAGCCCTGCTGGGGGATGAGGTACTCGTCAGCGTCCACCACGTCTTCCATGTCCTCTTCGTCCATCAGGGCTCGGTAAAAATTGGAATCGGTCGGGCTCGGCAAATGCATTCTTTCATCCCCCTGGTGCAGAGATTGAGACCATCAGAAAGGCCCACGAGACATTATTCCACTTCCTGGCTCTAGGGGTAGGGGTCTGCTGCCAGCAGGTGCCTGTATGTTTGCCATCTACTTATAAAAAAAATCCCCCCGGCTCTCTGAAGTATAGCTGCTTCCCCCAAACTGCGTGTGGGTGCCGTTGAGTAAAACTTAAAAGAGGTTTTTGATGTCTAAAGGCCTCTGCATGAAATGCAAGCAGCTCAAGTGGGAGCAGAGAGGAGAGCGGCACCACTCACTGGGTGTGCCCTGTACCGTTAGGGGCCATGCGGTGCATTCTGCATGTATTCTCTCACTGAGTAGTTAAAACAAGCCTGCAGGCTGGCTTTTGTGATTCCCATGTTAGGTCAGGAGATAGGTTGATAAGTTCAGTGGAGAGTCTGGGATTTGAAGCCTGGTATGCTGACAACAAAGCCTTGCTTCTGCAGGAGGCAAAGCTAAGTCTCTGACAACTGAAATGTGAAATGACATGTGGAATGAGTGTGGGAAGCCATATCTGGAGATGACATGACAGGGATGGTGAAATGGAGTGGGGCGGTTACCACTAATGAACCCTACTGAGTTTACCATCTGGCCTGTGCCTTCACTGAGGCTCGCTTCAGTGCACTGGAGGGTCTACAAGGTGACCCGTGTTGGCACAGGATGAAGCACAGAGCCCTAAGTTGCTAAGAGAGGGGCTCTTTCCAGTGCAGGTGCAGACCGCAGTCTCTACCTGGATGACAAGGTAGCGCTGGGGGTCTCGGGCCATTTTGGAGAACTCGATGATCAGCTCACGGAACTTGGGGCGACTATCTGCATCGATCATCCAGCCTGGGGAAGGAATGGGAAAAACAGCACGCTTAGAACCCCGGAAGGAACGATAAAGACAGCACTGCTTGAAGAAGGCGTGTACGATGTGCTCCTTCTGGGCAAATAAACGATGAAGAAACCTAATCTTTGTGATAGACTCTTCTGTCTTGGCAAACTAGCACCGGTTACTGTTGAAACCATGACAACACAATGTATTTGGACCAAAGTAAAAACAATGTCCTTTAATTGTTCTCTCTGCTCTTCCTAGGGTCTGTGTCCCTGCACAGTCCCCATGAGAGATTTGGCAGTGGTCCCTTGTGCTGCTGCTCTGTGGATTCCTCTGACTGTAGGGCCTGGTGTCCAGGCTTTCTGTCAGAGTCCTCACGGATATTCACCCTCAACAGCCGTTCAGGCTGGAAACCAGAGGTGATTTAGAGAAATGTAAAGGCTGCGAGGAACACGGGGTGGACCTCCCCATCCTGGTGCTTTCACTGCGTTGCATACTCAGTAATTGTGTGTGCAAGCGAGAGGGCTGGCTGCCCCAGGCAGGGCCTGCCTTAGCAGGACACTGGTGTTAACCATGCCAGTAAATCTGATTGCACAATAATTTAAATCTGGATTAAGCAAGTGGGAGAAACAGCTATCAACTGAAAATCCTCATGCCTCTTCAGCCCAGGCAGGGCCTGCCTTAGCAGGACACTGGTGTTAACCATGCCAGTAAATCTGATTGCACAATAAATTAAATCTGGATTAAGCAAGTGGGAGAAACAGCTATCAACTGAAAATCCTCATGCCTCTTCAGGGTTCACGTTTATTTTCCATCAGCAGGATGTCAAGCTATTTTAGGCCACACTGCTATGTGACCTTATACAAATCATGTGACTTCTCGGGATCCCAGCTCCCTCAGCCCAACCCAAGGAAGTTAAAATAGATTAGCTCTGTGATCTAAACTTCAAATGGCATTAATATTTACACTAATATGGCTCTGTCTTACTCCCCATGCAACCTTCTCATGCAAATGCTATCACATGTGCAGTGTTACCTTTGGAGCCTCCGGCACTTGTGATTCTGCTGGAATGATCCAAATTACATACTAATTTGCATTAAAATTTTTAAACGCTACACTGCAGAAGACCTCACATAAATACATGGTTAAAAGGTTTAAGTCAAAGCAGAAATGTTGATCCTATTAGCCTCGTGGTTAACTCATTGTTAGGCATTTAAAAACATCCAGTTTCTCTGGAAACAGGCTTCACTATGTGGGGTGGCTCTGTATTTCATCAAGCAACCCAGAAAATAGAGTAACTTGGGGTAAAGGCTCATGAAGACTGATTTTATTTGTCTTTTTATGTGACATTTGCCAAACACGGGCAAATGTCAGGTCGCTGAGCTGAGCATGTGCTTTCAGGAGAAAGCTTGCAGGGGTGTTAATGGATGTTCTGGACTAGTGTCCTGCCTTAAAGAATGTGGTGGCATTTCTCCAAGGAATCAGTGGCTGAGAGCCACAGCACCCTTCCAAGCACAAGGCAATCTGAGTGCCAAGGTCCTGCCATGTGGTGTGGATGGCCTTGCCGGTCACTCACACTTGACCATGATCATGTAGACGTCGATGGTGCATATGGGCGGCTGTGGAAGGCGCTCTCCCTTTTCCAGGACAGACGAGATCTCGCTGGCAGGAATTCCATCATAAGGCTTGGACCCGAAGGTCATCAGCTCCCAGACAGTGACTCCTGAGAGAAGGAAACCAGCAAAGAAAGTGTCACTGTGTGGGTCAATAATAGCACAGCACCTTGTCTGCAGCTATCACCATTGGTTAACGCTCTCAGGGCTTAAAACCTACGTGTCTATAGCTCCTATAGCTTTGGGCAGTTTACTTGACTGCTGGGAACCTCAGTTTACCTCTCTATAAAATAGGATAATAACAGTACCTGTTTCATGGGATGGCTGCGAGGATCAAACAAGATAATATGTTGAGCACAATGCCTGGCAAAAAGTTGACCAATACATGGTAAAACTTTAGTGATAACAATAAAGATGGCAATGACAGTTCTAATAATGTGACTCCTGCACACGATGGGGCAGGAGTCACACACTCCTACACTTGCCCTAAGTGACCAGTACCTATGGAAGTGCAAAGATGGAGATTCTGAACAAGGCTGTAAACTGTATATTTTTAAATAATAAAAAGGTTGGAAACAAAGGAGCATATGTTCCTTTGATAAACATAGAAACCTCACGAAATCCATCAACTATCATGATGAACCCAAATCAAAGCAGTGATGATTTTCGATCAGTTTTGCAGATGCCCAGCACTCTGATGGTCCTCCCGTCCCCACGGGCACACACTGAGGGGGCCTGCGTTCTCCTCGGTCCTGTCGTTCCCACCTGGACTCCGTGGGCAGGGGTCATGGACACGGGGACTGGCAGTGTGTCCTACTTCCTGCTCTCTTCAGAAGTGGCCTCTGGATACATATGACGATGGACCTGCTTGCGTTTTCCAGAAGCCATTCCAAAGCCAAACTACCTGAATGAATGTATAGGGTGCAAGTCTGACAGTGGAAGGAGCAACAGTCCAGGGCAGGAAGACGGACTCTTCGTGGCTTTTGCCCCCACGTAGTCAATATGCACTCGGTGAAAGGCCGTCTCCTTTACAGATCTAAGAAGTCCACTAACTCCTACTTAACTAGGTTTTTAAACATGCACAATGAATCTTGTGGGAAGGCAGAGTTTTTAGGTTTTGGAATAAACGGTGAGAGAGCAGGAAGCATGTGTAATTGGCGGTGGGTCAGGACGGGATTGAAGGTAACGTGCAGAGTTCTCTCTCTTTTTAACTCCTTAGTGGAACACGCTGGGTGCCTAATTGATTAAAATGAATATTTCACCACTGCTAGAGACTAGAGAGTGCAATAACAGGACATGTTTTTTAACTAAAAATTCAGGCTCCTGGTAGAATAATTCCAGTGAACTGCCAGGGCCAGCAGGTTATAATCACTAACAAAATAAACTACCAATGAAAAACGACCACTGCAGTGACGCTGGTTTCTGATACTGGTTGTGATCACTCACAGGTGTTCAGTCACTGAATTCTAGACAGCTTTTTTTTTTTTTTCTTTTTTGTCTTTTTTACTGACCGGTAACGGGATCGCAACCCTCGGTGTTGCGCCCACACCAC
>NW_007727848.1:18801-23819 GCF_000696425.1 Galeopterus variegatus | reverse complement strand
ATGGGATCCGAATCCTCGGCGGGAGCGCCGCCGTGCTCCCAAGCGGCGCACTCTCCAGTGCACCACTGGGCTGGCCGGAATTCTAGAGAGTTTGCACTTACTGGACGAGTGTGGGCGAGGGTGGGCTGGCACATGCTGGGGGAACCTGGAGGCAGGTGGAGGGGCAGACCCTTTGTGACCTTATGAGTCGGGAGTTCAGGTTTATTTCAATGTACTTGGGAAACCAAAGAAGGATGTTAAGCAGAGAAGTAAAAGTCTGATATGGTTCAGGAGCGTATTTTGCCACTGTCTGGAGTGTAGCTGAGCAGTGCAAAGTGGAAGAGAGAAGACCAGCTGGAACTACAGCTGAGCCGTCCCAGAGTGACCGGGGCAGGACCCAGGCGTTCCTCTTGGAGAGGAGACTTATCTTCAAAATGACTGGAAATAACGAGGCATCAGAACAGCTTCATTTCCTTACCTATCCCATTAATGGAGGCAGCTCACCTCACAGGTACATATCAAAGTTTACTTATTCATTAACAGACAAAGATCTCTGCCTTCATAAAGCTTACAGATAAAGACTCATGAAATTAAATGTATATAGATTTATACTGGGAATATTAGAAAATTAATAATGCTATAGGACACAGAAAAAAATACTCAATGGACAATCTCCTGAATACTTTGCTTTTGTGATGACTGAGTTCCTCTTGGGAATTCCTTTCGGTGTTGCTCTCCCCACACGCACACTTCTGTGGACGTGGGGTTGCTGTGAGCGGCTGGGGCACCTGATAATCCACAAAGACAGGCAGTAGATAAGGTGTTCTCCAGCCTTTCTGTAGAGAGCTGGTGACACCCGAGGACCCAGTGTGGCAGGCAGCACAGGTGACTGTGCGAGTGGGCACCTGTGAGGACAGAGCGTGGCCTGTGCGTGGCTGTGCTGGGATTCAGAAAGGGGGACAGAGTCACATCCTGGCCAGGTGGTCCTGAGCACAGGAGAGGCAGTGACCGCATATTTCCCTTTTATTCCCCACAGACACCCTCACAGAGCACATTCTCCCTGGTGCACAAAGACCACTATTGGCTGCGCGAAACTGCAGCCACCGAGCAAGTTCATCCTACAGCCTCACTGCTCTGCTGGGAAAGTCTTCCCCAGGGACCTCGACTGTCATCTCCCTTTGGTTCACTTCAAAGTCATACAAAAGGTCAAGTCTGGTTTGGTTCCGTGGGCAGAGGTGTCTCCTAAGTTGAGTCCTCTCTCCGTCCCGTGACCCTGTCTGCCACACACTTCACCGGTGACATTTGGTATGGCAGTTAGACTCGATTTCCTTTGTCGCGTTTTCTCAGTATTACAGGCAGCAGCTATTATGTTATTATCAGTCATCTTGAAAGAAAGCACTTGCGTGTCAGAGCACGATATGTACATTAACAGACGACGACAGCCAGCTGCGCCTAGTGCACATTCATCAGCCTCAGGATTTTGACTCACCGTAGCTCCAGACATCGCTTTGGTGAGTGTAAATTCGGTGTAAAATTGATTCCAAAGCCATCCACTTGATAGGCACCTTGGGATGACAGGAGATAACGCAGTAAGACAACTATTAGCTTCCCTCTGTTGAAAATAATCAAATCATGCTGGGATAATTACGAGTGAAGGCTGTGGGCAAGCCAGGCCGCCCCTACCGCCTGGGCCCTGCAGCCTGGTGCTCTCCCCCTGCAGAAGGAGATTTTAAATCAGGCAGAGAACAGGCATGCTCTGGGAGGCCCCAGACTCAGTTCTGTGAGTGCCACAGCTGAGGACCTCTGGGCGTAGGCTGTTCTGTGAGCAAGGGCCCTGTTTGTGCCCCATGGTCCCATCTACCCCCATCCGTGTGCATTTTCAGGGGCCCGCGTAATAGGGTGGTGGGTGGCTGCTTGGAGCCAAGCAGGTCAGAGTGGAGCTGGTGTGGCAAGGCGTGGCTGTAGGGGGTATCTGGAGGGCCTGATGGGGGACGAGCACCCCTCACTAGTGTGAGAGTCCCTGGAGAAACCCCAAGCCAGGAGGAGAGAGGGAGCCAATTCCATCTTGGGTAGCCCCAGGTATGAGCCACAGAGACCCATGGGAGCTCAAGGAATGGGGGGAGTTTTTTGTATTTTGAGACATCCTTGACAGCAGTGTGCCACAAAATTAGCTGTGACATTTCCCAGCTGTTTTTTTCCCCCAGTAAATCCTGCTCTGACTTGCAGAGCCAGAAGACAACCCTGGTTAGACCCAGGTGTCAGTGGTCGCTGCTGTGACTGCACCCAGAGTGTTCTGTGAATGTCCCCTATATCAGTTGGAGAACACAATGAACAGCAGGGAGCCTGGTCTCTGAGGTCGGGAAAATGACTGCTCCCTACCTTGCCTCCTTCCGCATGGTATTCTTTCTCTTCAGCTCCAAGCAGCTTGGCCAGCCCAAAATCTGTGATCTTGACATGCTGTGGCGTCTTCACCAGCACATTCCTGGCTGCCAGGTCACGGTGCACCAGGCGCCGGTCTTCCAGGTAGTTCATGCCCTGAAACACAGGGGCCCTGCAGTGAGGAGTGGGTTTCTCATGAGACTCCCAGCACCACGAGAAGATGGTACTCTGCACCTGAGGCTGGTGTCCTGCTCACACGAGGGTCCGCACTGCTCCATGTCAGGGACTACATTTGAGTCTGTCTTTTTACTTCATCTAATGGTCACAGTAACTTGAATCTGGGCAACGTCAGTGACAATAAATGAGGATAAAACTAGCTGCTGATGATCATTAACTTTTCTCCATCCAGTTACTCAAATCACAAGGCCAGAGGTCCTGAGCAGAAGAGGACAGTGACAGACAAGAGCTCTGCTGTGAGGCTGAGCCCTGGGCCCTGGAGCTGCCACGTGCCCCGTGCCTGCGCTCACCTTCCTGACAGTTCCCCTTGCCAGGCGAGGCTGCAGCAAGGCTGCACGTGTCCGTGTTCTTAAGCCATGCTCTCAGCCTGCTGTCCAAGGCTATCTTAAGTGATTCTCTACTGGTGGAGAAGGCTTCTGTCCAGTCTTACTTTCCACTGTTTTACTTGTTCTTACTGAAACCACATGGCTACTGAACATACTTTTACACGGTGCTATTCCCCACCACCTCCCTGGCTGCTTCCAAATGCTGTTGCAATCAGAATCACTGCTGTAGGAGTAAGGAAAAAAATAATACTTGGGGAGCAGCTAGCTCAGTGCCCAACACATGGTGAATTCCTAGAAATATTACCCCTGAACTACGGTCCCTGGCCACAGCCTCCTGGTGTCCTTGTCACACATGCCTTCCTCCCTGTGGCAGACAGGCTCACTTGTGCCTGCTGCTCCTCTTTGCTCGACAGACGCCTGCCTAGCTGAGCTGAGCTCTCTGGGGCCTTACCAAGCTCCAGCTTGCTGACCTGAGCTCAGGAGCCCCCGCCTTCTCCGTGCAGGGCCAGGCTGGGAGGCAGGAGCAGCGGGGAGGGGTCCAGTTCTGCACACATCTTAGGTTGTTTGCGCCACATTCTCTCCCACTTGCTTACAAATGCACCCTCCTCTCCCTCCGGGAGACTGGACCACACTTCCAACTTCTTTTACAGCTGATGCTCATGGACTCTCCAGCACAGACTGGGCCCCAAAAATGATCGCTGAAGTCACCAAATGGAAATGAACAGGTTTAACCAACTGTTTTGCTCTAGTGTTTTTGTAGCTATGAAGGGATCTCCATAATGCAACTTCAGGGAAGACCTGTAGATAAGGACATATTCCCACATTTTCTAGCAAATTCTTTGCTTCTTCTTGCTCAGATATTAGGTGAAAATTATTAGTTGACTTGCCAAATCAGAGTGAAATTTAAGAATCTTTCTTTCTAGAACAAAACCAGCTATCAAATGAAAGTAGGATCTCACAAAGACACTGTCAAGAATTAGTCTTTGAGAGCCATTTTTGAGGCCTTCTTTAAAGGACTGTGTCCAATGTCTCATGTACACGTGGACTGTCCCCTTCTCCCTTATATTACTTAGAAAGCTCTGAATGTTTAACACGTGATTTGATTTAAATGTTTCTCTGCCTAAGATCTCATATCTGCTGGAAGGAAGGCTGACGGGGCTCATGTCTGCTTAAGGGGACCTGGCAGGTTCTTCCCCAGAGTAGCACTTCCAAACCAGGACTCTTCATCTAGGGCAGGTGGGTGGGGAGGAGGAGGAGAAGCAGAGCCTGAAACGCTGCCTCCCTGTCACACTTGCCGTGTTCTCCCCTCAGAGGCTGACGCCCTCCCTGGGCTCCCACCTCCTTTGACTCCTGGGATGTAGACCGTGTCTGTGCATTGGTGCCTCGTCTCTTGCCAAAGAGTAAGGCGTCTGCGCATTAAATAGGACAAATCCTTACCCATGCAGAAAGGGAAGGTTTTGCTTGGACTGCTGCCTGGCCAGACCTACCCACTGCATTCCAGGCTGCGTTAGCTCACCAGGGGCCTCTCCTCCTGCTCCCTTCTCACCCCGCTACCCTTCCACCTCCTGTCCTGAGCTACCCCTGCACCTCCCGCCCCACTGTCCCTCCTCCTCTCGCGCCACTGTCCCTCCACCTCTTGTCCCCCCTTGCCTTCTCCTTTGCTCTTTCTTTCCTGCATGCTTGCTTCTCCTGTCCTGAGCTACCCCTGCACCTCCCGCCCCGCTGTCCCTCCTCCTCTCGCGCCACCGTCCCTCCACCTCTTGTCCCCCCTTGCCTTCTCCTTTGCTCTTTCTTTCCTGCATGCTTGCTGAGTGCCTCCCTGCGTGGACAGTGATAACCACACAGACGGTCCATCAACCCTTCCCTTTATTCAAAATTTGTGGTTTTTTATATTTCATTAAACCCACAAGGAGGGCTTCAGAAGGCATTTCCAGCTTCACTTAACTACCATCACTATCATTCTGCCTAAGTGCTTAACAGAGAATCTGGTACGCTGAATGAACGAACGAATGAATGAACGGATGGATGTAACAGCAGCTGAAGGTTCTGAGCTCTGACCATGTGCCACCATTTCAAACAGCTCTGCAGAGAAGCCTC
>NW_007727848.1:17461-18282 GCF_000696425.1 Galeopterus variegatus | reverse complement strand
ATCGAGGCCCTTTGAAAGGCCATCTCAGTGCCAGCAGAGTTATATTTTAACCAGTCACCAAAGATGAGAGCCATGATACTACATACGAACTCCCAGAATCCACAGACGCCTCGGGAAGCTGTATCAGCATAAGCCGCGGTGGGGCCTCATGGGAAACTCATCTCCTGATTCTTCTCTGAGATCTTCATTTTAATTGAATTTAACAGATTCATTTTTGTTAATCACTATAGGACGGCTAGAAAAAATTTTGACATACTGAGGTTAAAGGGAATTTGAAAAGCCAACCCAGAACCTCAGTTCACAAAGGAACAGCACAGGGACAGGCTTCACGATGGGGCAGCTGGCCTTGACCCTTGAAGACTCCATTTCCCCAGGGCCTGCAGCATCCTACAAGTATTGGGAAGAGTTCAGAGCGAGAAGCTGGCACAGGATCCGCTTCTGTTCTACTTCATAAACCTCCACGTGAAAAAGCCCGGTGAGCACTGACTTCGTGAGTACTCAGTGGCCGGAGGTGGGATGCGGAGGAGCTGGCAGGTGGTTTTGGTGGAGGCAAGTCTACAGCATGGCTTAGTCCGCACTGAGCTCTGCCCTCTGAAGAGGCAGGAAAGCTCCAGTTTCCTGTTCCCAGACAGAGATGGCTTTAATGGGAAGAGTGTGGTACAGAACAGGTGTTCTCCACACTGAACTGATGATGGGATCTCCTGCATTAGAACACTTTATGACATTACTGTGCCATGTGATATATTTTGGGACTTATTAGCTAGCTTATGCACCCAGAAGGAATAGATATACTTCTTTTTTTTTTTTTTTTTTCCTTTTTG
>NW_007727848.1:15481-17138 GCF_000696425.1 Galeopterus variegatus | reverse complement strand
CTGCAAAGGAGAGCTGGAAAATATGGACAGTGGAAGATATGGAACAGGACATAGTGCTTAGAAATGAAGCACAGCAAGCCAAGGCACTTCCTGTTTAATGTAAACACCTGCCCTGCTCTTCAAAGCCGGCTGCCTGCTGTGCATGCAGGTGGGCAGGGCTCGCTCTCGACTCACCTTGGCAATCTGCACACACCAGTTGAGTAGGTACTGGGAGCCGATGTTGTCCTTGTGCTCACGGACATAGTCTAGGAGGCAGCCAAAGGGCATGAGCTGCGTGATAAGCTGGACTGTGGAGGTCAGGCAGATGCCCAGGAGGCGGCACACATGGGGATTGTCCACGCTGGCCATCACGTAGGCTTCCTGCATGGGGAAGAAGAGAGAATGGCACCAGAGAGCCCTCACAGGGGGATGCAAAAAGGACAGGCACATGGACCCTTTTCCAGGCACAGACATGGTCTTGAGTTGTATAATATGTACTCATGGAGGACAAGTTGGTCCAAAAAACCCCCAGTGCAAAGGCANGGAGCGCCGCCACGCTCCCAAGCAGCGCACTGTAGCAGTGCGCCACCGGGCCGGCCCCAGATATACTTCTTAAGCAGCTGACTTACTCCTAGGAGTGAAAGCTTCCCATGAGCTTACGGGTCAGGAGTTAGGAGACATGCTCCCGGGCCGGCCCAGACATGCTCTTTCTGATTGCGAAGCAGGGACATCTCCACAAGCTCCCGAGACTGAGATTTTTATGTGGAGAAGAGAATCCATTTCCACCATATATGGCAAGGGGACTCTCTTATGGTCTACCAGTCCTGTCCTGGTTTTCTCCCTAGGCTGTCTCTGGGTTTTTTTTTTCTTTAGCCTGGTTGATATAATTTTATTTATCCTCTTAGCAGTTTAGTCAGCACAATGAACTTGCATAACAGTGGCCACCTCTCCCTTGAAGATATTTCAAAGATATTCCAAAGATAGTTCATGCCTTTGTGAATCAACGCAGAACATTTCTAAGTCAGTAAATCCCACTTTGGAAATGCCAGGAGTTTAGTTGCTGGTCAGCCACAAAGTGTTTCTGGGTAGTTCCACTTCAAACTTTCAAAAAGAAAATTGTTTAGTACTCAGATAAATTGTCACTAACTCGAGAGCACATTTCTCTCTTTATAATTTGAGAAACCATTATTTTCCGTTCTCTCCAGGGAGAGATACTTCATCACTGTAGCTATCTGAATACAGTAGACTAAGGTTTCTCTTGTGAATTACAAAGCAGGTCTATCACGAACAGAGTTAACTGCCCATAACCTGGAAGGGCTTCAAATCAAAATAAAGCTCAGTGAAGTGCAATGAGCGCAACGTTGGATTTAAACAACAGGTTGAAATTGTGAGTAACATAGAGAAAACAATCTTGAAAACTTCTGGACTCTGCAAAATTCAGGAGCTGTGGTCACTCATGTTGAGTGGGTCCCACACTTAGCTGAGTTCTTCTCTGTGGTAGACACTGTTATATGAAGGTTTTGTGTTTTTCCATCATGCTTGTAGAAGGCTGCTTTAGAGGTCAAATAAACTTCCACTTATGTAGGCACTAGCAGGCAGGTGGATTTGAATATAAGACTGCAAAGGAGAGCTGGAAAATATGGACAGTGGAAGATATGGAACAGGACATAGTGCTTAG
>NW_007727848.1:12112-14708 GCF_000696425.1 Galeopterus variegatus | reverse complement strand
CACCAGAGAGCCCTCACAGGGGGATGCAAAAAGGACAGGCACATGGACCCTTTTCCAGGCAAAAGAGCACAGACATGGTCTCGAGTTGTATAATATGTACTCATGGAGGACAAGTTGGTCCAAAAAACCCCCAGTGCAAAGGCACTCCTGCAGGGCCGTGAGGTGACGAGGCACTCTATGAAGAGGGTGCCCTCCTGGTGCATCCAGGGATCCCCTTCATACAGAGACCTGTGGTGGCTGCTGCTGGCAAAAGGTAGGATGAAAGAGGCCACCTGAGTCACTCTGCCTCAAGGCTAAAGACGCTGTACTGTGAAATGTTGTCAGGGCCTGTGAAATAAGTGTCTGGGGCTCAGGACACCCTGGATCACGACCTGTCCACTTAATCAGGAACCTTCGCTACAGGCGCTGCAGAGGCTTGAGCTGAAAGCCCCCAAGAGATCCCCGAGCAGCAGGCAGCCAGGAGGAAGACTCCCCTCTCAGCAGAGCAGATGGTCCTCCCGGTCCATCTGCTGCAGGGAGCAGGGACGGCACATGGGGAAGGAACCCTGCCCACTGCACCCTGCAAAGAGTAACCAGAGAAGCTTTTCCAGTGGACCAGCTCCAGGCTTTCAAACAAACAGTGTTAAATGTATGGTGACTACAGACTCCACTGGCTGTGCAGGATCCATCTCCAGACAGAGGTGATCTGTGTTCCCTGCCTCAGTCCCCTGATGGAAAACCTTCCAGTGGACCAGCTCCAGGCTTTCAAACAAACAGTGTTAAATGTATGGTGACTACAGACTCCACTGGCTGCGCAGGATCCATCTCCAGACAGAGGTGATCTGTGTTCCCTGCCTCAGTCCCCTGATGGAAAACCATGTTGCTCTGAATATGCCACCCCCTCCCTCACTAATTCAGGCTGGCTGCCAAGGCAGGAGCCTTTGTTCGACAGATCCATAAATATACTTTATGTTAACCCTCTGCTCTTCTTGGCAAGAGGAGGCTGAATTTATTTATAGTAATGCACACAATGAGGCCCTCTCTTCTGTTTGAGAATTAGGGAATCCTCAATTTCCACCCGTACATTCTTTCTTACTTTAAAATCCAAATGTGGCAACCTTTTACTCAGATGTACAGAAGACCACGCGAACTGCAAGGGAATGAGCTCAGGAGGCTGCTCTGCACATCTCACGGGTCCTGTGTTTCAAGTGTGAACTTGGGCGAGTTGGTTTCTCTTTGCAGAAGTGAGCACACTCTGGGCGGGGTGGAGGATCCAGGGACAGGGCAAGCTCATGCTCAGGTACGCAACATGTGCCAGGCAGGTGGGTGGGACACGGGGCTGGAGACGGGGTGATGGGGCACACGCATGCACACATACACATGTGCAGGCACTTCGACAAGTTCCTGGAAAGATTCATATTATTTTTCAATTCTGTTTTTCCACACACTTTCAGAAGTACCCTCGTATAAATATGTATCTATGCTCCCACCACACACAGAGTATTATTTTTTAATTCACAAAAATGATCACACCACTTTTCTTGCCTTAAACCCTTCCGGCCTCACCGTTTGGGACGCCGCGAGGCAACTGGCCCTCCTGCCCTTGTGCATCCGCGAGGGGTGCCAACCGGAGCTTTAGACGTGACATGCGTGCACACACAGCACACACGTAAATCTGTCTTGCATTCCCTTCCCATTGCCAGCCCTAAATTTAAACTGGAAAGTCTACGGAAAAATGAGTAGGCCAGGGGATTGCCAGGAAAGCGCAAATCACGTCTCTGTCCGTGTCTGGGAAGCCGTACAACCATAACACCAAAGGAATCCTCTGGCGGCTCCTATTTTCTCAAGATCTGCTTGAGATTAGGATACATATTGTATTCATTTTTGAGGGGAGAAAAATCTGCAAACCGGAGCAGTGTGAGCTGCTATCTGTGGTAGGGCCGTGCTGAGCTGACCCGGAGCCTGGAGTCTGGAAGAGCAGGGGCGTGGGTGTCAGCCACACAGAGCCTGGAGCGGGGCCAGGCCCCATCCTAATAAACCCAGGTCTTCACTTCCTCCACCCCCAGAGCACAGCGGGAATGCTGCTGAGTCGGGTGTCCTGTTCGGTGTGCGCAGAAGTTCAAGGGAGCTTTGTTCTGCGCTGTTTATCTTGGAGATCCTGAAGGTGCACCGTGACCTACAGAAAGTATGACTGGTATTCCACAACCATCTCCGAGTGAGCCGCCCGAGGAGGTGGTCCAGAGTGGCAGGCAGAAGTCACGTGCGAAGACCCCAGGGCTGTTGCCCCAGCCCCACTGCAGGGTGTCTCTGAGGCTCTGGTGACTTTGAAAGTCTATTATTTTGTCCCAGTTGCCGGCATGAGTTTTGGTCCCTTCCCTCTCGACAGACTCCCCATCTGTGAACTACTTTGCTTGATGAATTGGGGAAAGGGCTCCACGAGATTGTGAACTCCTCACAGAGAGGCATATGTCTAGCTGTACAGATCAAGACTGGGTGCCCTGTGTTCTCACACTCTACCAGTCAATTCAGCCACTGATGGTCGTGTGAGCCAGGACTGTGTGTGCTGGACCACAGCACCTGCCCTCTGTAGGGAGCAAGAGTGTCAGGTTTTTGGAAC